>NW_027470390.1:0-38787 GCF_051020765.1 Lasioglossum baleicum
TTCCGAACGACGCAATATAACGTAAAATAGCGAAGTGTTTCGACCGTTGTGAGTGAACGAACAACGAGTACAAAGAACGAACAACCTGTACACCGAAGGATAACGCACATCGGAATCCTCAAGCGAGTCGGGCCCCGAAAAAATGGACAAGAGACGTGTATTCCGGTTGGAATAATCAAATTCCAAAGCCTTAAACAGCAATGCAAGACGGGTATTTATCTTTGCCGGGGGCTCGTTTCCACGGGCCACGAATTACCGGCATTTTTCTCGTCCCCGTGTTCCATCGCTCAACGCCAGATACGATTCATCACCGTGGATGGCCTCTATCCCGGTCCTCATCCCGCTCCCACCGCCATCTTTTGCATCTCTCCTTTGCAGCGGAGGAAGCTGCAGCGGGCATTAAGGATGCATGTATTCGTTGATCCCCGGCCAAGATACGTAGGCAATACGTCGGTGCCGAGGGGACGAGAAAAATACCCCTTTCTATTCCGGGGCCAGCCCGTTCTTCCGTCAGCCCAGCGTTATCCCGAGCACTGTCTTCAGACGTCAACGCGATTTGTATCGCGGGGATATTGTCCCGCTAAAAAATGAAATTTCCACCGCTATCCCCCTGTATACGTAGCCCCTGTGGTCCCCGGTCCCGACCCCCGAGGGAATGACGGGCTTTTGGACGAGATTTAAGGGATTTTCCCTATGAAAATCCGTTTTCTTCCTTCGTTTCTGGTTTAATTTATTTTTTTTTATTTTTTCGGGATATTTTTCCTGTTTTGGAACGTGTTGCGAGTTTTGATAGGTTTGGGTTAGATTTTTGTGGGATTTACCAGTGGAATTTCATGCTTTTGGCAGATGAAAATTCGTTCGATTCCTTCGTTTTCTGTTTAATTTATTTTCCTGTATTTTTTCGGGATATTTTTCCTGTTTTGGAACGTGTTGAGAGTTTTGATGGGTTTGGGTTAGATTTTTGTGGGATTTATCAGTGGAATTTCATGCTCTTGGCAGATGAAAATTCGTTTGATTCCTTAGTTTTGTGTTTAATTTATTTTTTTATATTTTTTCGGGATATTTTTCCCGTTTTGGAACGTGTTGCGAGTTTTGATGGGTTTGGGTTAGATTTTTGTGGGATTTATCAGTGGAATTTCATGCTTTTGGCAGATGAAAATTCGTTTGATTCCTTCGTTTTCTGTTTAATTTATTTTTTTATATTTTTTCGGGATATTTTTCCTGTTTTGGAGCGTGTTGCGAGTTTTGATAAGTTTGGGTTAGATTTTTGTGGGATTTATCAGTGGAATTTCATGCTCTTGGCAGATGAAAATTCGTTTGATTCCTTCGTTTTCTGTTTAATTTATTTTTTATATTTTTCGGGATATTTTTCCTGTTTTGAAACGTGTTGCGAGTTTTGATAGGTTTGGGTTAGATTTTTGTGGGATTTGCCAGTGGAATTTTATGCTTTTGGCCCATGAAAATTCGTTTGATTCTTCCATTTTCTATTTAATTCATTTTTTAATATTTTATCCTATCGTTCTGAGGTTTGTTACAAGTTTGGATTCGAGTAAAGGTGTCTTTGGATTTGAGTTAGATTTTTTGTAAGATTTTCCAGTGGAATTTCATGCTTTTAGCTGAGATTTCTGGGGATTTTCCCTATGAAAATCCGTTTTCTTCCTTCGATTCCTGTTTAATTTATTTTTTATTATTTTTCCTTTTGTTCTAAGGTATGTTGCGAGTTTTAATTTGAGTACAGGTGTCTTTAGATTTGGGTTAGATTTTTCGTATGATTTACCGGTGGAATTTCATGTCTTGACTGAGCTTTCTAGGGATTTTCTCTATGCAAATCATTCTTCTTCTTCCATCTTTCTGTCCTATTTCTTCTTTGGTTTATTTTCTTTTATCTTTGTATTTTTCCTGCTATTTTTCATTTACGTCGAGTTGTTTTTATATTTGAGTAGAATTTTCATGGGATTTTCTATTGAAATGCCGTGCTTCTGGTTTTTGAAGGATTTTCTACGTTGAATTTATTTTTTTATGTAATTTTATCGTATACTGCAAGCTTTGATTTGAATAGAGGTGTTTTTGGATTGAATTAGATTTGTATGGGACTCCCAATGAAATACTGTGTTTTGTCCGAACTTTTTGGCGGATTTTTTCTACCTGAATTATTTTTCTGTCTCCCTGTTCTATTGAATTTATTTTTCAATATTTCTGCCACAATTTTGAAGCGTATTGTAGGTTTTACTGAATCTACCGTTTGATTTATCAAAGGATATTTTTGCTACAGTTTTATACCGCGAGTTTCTATTCATTTTTTATCTATATCACATACAATTAAAGGAATTGTAGATCGAATATTGAATTTAAAACGAAACGCGATGTCTATAATGAAAAACTCGAGGGAAAGGAAAATTTTCTTGGAAATATCTGGAAATCGCGAGATCCGGAGCAAAATAATTCTCCATTTAAGTGTAAATGAGAGAAAGTAGGAGATTTATTTAAAATCTATGTTTCATAGTTGCCAGGTGTATCATTCGTTGCGTTATACCTCGTGTGACAGGAATTTTCCTCGCCGATGAAGAAGAAATTACAATTTATAACAGTTTCTTACTCGAGTTTGTAAACCAGCGGCCAATGAATGCTATGAATAGACTTCTTGGTAGCAGGCCAATGGTACAGTGATAAAATATCACGGTGATAAGTAAATACAATGAGATTTAAAAGGAATAAACACGTGGGCGGGTTTCCAAAAATACGAGTATAACGCGATAATAGAATTTTTCATTTCTATATTTCAAATTCAAAATATAGTACTCTTCGTTTCAGTATGATATTCTTAATTTTTAAAAAGGAATAAACACGTGGGCGGGTCTCCAAAAATACGAGTATAACGCGATAATAGAATTTTTCATTTCTATATTTCAAATTCAAAATATAGTACTCTTCTTTTCAGTATGATATTCTTAATTTTCGGAAAGGAATAAACACGTGGGCGGATTTCCAAAAATACGAATATAACGCGATAATAGAATTTTTCATTTCTATATTTCAAATTCAAAATATAGTACTCTTCGTTTCAGTATGATATTCTTAATTTTTGAAAAGGAATAAACACGTGGGCGGATTTCCAAAAATACGAGTATAACGCGATAATAGAATTTTACATTTCTATATTTCAAATTCAAAATATAGTACTCTTCGTTTCAGTATGATATTCTTAATTTTTGAAAAAGAATAAACACGTGGGCGGGTTCCAAAAATACGAGTATAAGTATAATAAGAGAATTTTTAATTCATATATTTCAAATTCAAGTATCTTAATTGCAGTATATTCTTAATTTTAGAGATTCGTTATAATTATCAACGTAACGTTAGGTTCTCGATAAAAATCGCTGTCTCTGTTTCTCATTATTATTACAGCGCAATTTTAACCCTGGCGGGACTGGGAAATATCAAAGTGCAAAGCGAAGTAACGGGGACAGTATTAATATCAGAGAGAAATAAAGACACGGTATAAATCTCGTAAAGCAAGCTCCATAAAACACGAAAACCCGGGATCTATTTTAACGAATTTATGAAACACGACGCAGTTCGCAGATCACGTGAGTCACATCCCAAAGATCCCATTATTTCTCGAATAAATTACCAAAGATTAATGAAAGGAAGACACGAGTTTTTAAAAAGAGAGATATTTAAATGAGGAAGAAAAATAAAGGAATTTCTCGGATATCGATTTAAAAGACAAAATATTTAATTTCTTCAGGAATGAATTTTTTAAAGCGAAATAAAATATGTTTAATTGTTATATTTCAAGAATTTTCTGGCGAATAATTTTTGCAACTGAGCCTAATTTTCTTTTCACTTATAATAATCGTAATTTAAAGAATAATTAAATGTACATATATATGACAGTATTATAAAAATAAACAAACAATTCTGACGAGTCGTAAACACATCCACTTTTCCATTCATAGTTATTCCTGAAATATATTAACTTCGAGAACATAGAATTTATAATAATAATCGATCTTCGTGTAATAATCGAAGATTCCAAATTTCTCGAATTTCTGATAATTAACTAAACTATATATTTTTTCTTTTTCTTTTTTTCATTACGAGAATTTTGAATTTTTGGAAGAAATAATCGAAGATTTCAAATTTCTCGAATTTCTGATAATTAACTAAACTATAATGTCTTTTTTTTCATTTCGAGAATATAGAATTATTGGAAGAAATAATCGAAGATTCCAAATTTCTATAATTTTCGATAATTAACTAAACTATAATATTTTTTCTTTTTTTTTTTCCTTTTCGAGAATATAGAATTTCTGGGAAAAATAATCGAAGATTTCAAACTTCTCGTATTTCTGATAATTAACTAAACTATAATATTTCTTCTCTTTTTTTCCATTTCGAGGATATAGAATTTCTGGGAGAAATAATCAAAGATTCCAAATTTTTCAAATTGCGATAATTAAGTAAACTATAATATCTTTTTCTTTTCATTTCGAGAATATAGAATTTCTGGGAGAAATAATCGAAGATTCCAAATTTCTAAAATTTACGATAATTAAGTAAACGATAATTTCTGTTTCAATTCCGGAATGAATAATCGAAGATTCTAAATTCCTCGAATTTCTAATGATAAATGAATTTCTTTTTTCTCTCATTTTCACCGAGAAATTGCTAATTTTAACACGTTAAGCGAATGGAGTTACCAGCAACGAGGAATGGAAGGGGAATGAAATGAATTTACGAAGAAACTCGCTCGGGCCAGCGGCGTAATGCGATGATTGATCGCCATTACTCGGATGCTTGCTTGACCTTTAGATGAAAGCATATTATCTAGCACCTCGATGGTTATTTTTAACCAGCAGTTGGTAAACTGCGTCCAGAAGAGGATTAGCCGCTTTAGAACTGAAACCAAGTGGAACTCGTATTTATGGAAATACGCCAACACGATATTATGTATCTGGCTCGATTCGCGTTTATGCGAATACTCAATAGTAAAAATTCTCTCCCGTCACTCTCATCCCTTCTAACCGAGTCTGGTATATTTAATCGAAGTATTTTTCTTCCTATTTTCCTTTCTTTTTCTTTTTCTTTCCTAGAGAGAATGAAAGAGAGAGAATTTTATGACGTTATTCTAGATAAATATTAGACTAGGGAAAAAGAAGTCCATAATTTTTATAATTTTAAAACGATTTCTTTTACCCCAATAATAAATTATATTTGGTTGGGAAAAAGATATCCATTTAAAATTGTAAAAATAATAATAAAAATAAAGGAATCCGTTTAAAATTGTAAAAATGATAATAAAAATAAAGGAATACGTTTAAAATTGTAAAAATAATAATAAAAATAAAGGAATACGTTTAAAATTGCAAAAATAATAAAAATAAAGGAATCTGTTTAAAATTGTAAAAATAATAATAAAAATAAAGAAATCCATTTAAAATTATAGAAATAAAGAATTTTGCCTTCCCAGTCTAATATAATTTATTGTTATGGAGAAAGAAATTTATTATTCTTATAATTTCAAATGAATTTCTTTTTCTCCAACCTAAATATATTTTTAATTGAAACGCCGTTTTTTCAAATTTTCCTTTTTGTATTTCCTATTTCTGTCAACGTATTTATGACGTTACTCCTAGTGGGCGTATTTTTAACAGAAGTGTTCCTTTATTTTTAGTTTTAGAGATAATTTTATGACGTTGCTGCGAGGCAATAACTCCGGAATAGAATATCGAAAAAGAATTCAAAGGATACATGAGAATAGATCAATGTTTCTTTGGGGTGCAAGATTTATTCAGCTAGGTATTCGAAATTAAATTAAAATCAGGAAGAGGAAATATTATTAAAATTAAGATAGCAAGTATATAGGGACACTAATCACGCTAGCAAATCTATCCAAAATATTCGTAACGCTCGTTAGAACGAATAAAAAAGACAGCTAATCTACGTATCGCACGCGAATTAATTAAAAAAAATAATTCGACCTATTAAAAAGACATGCATAAAAATCAGGCGATCTTCAAATCGGCAATTAAACTATTTACATATATTTTATATATGATAATATTCATTAACCCGTTCACGAGCCGGAACACGACTTTCCATTTAACTCACTAGCGCCACCACGGTCCATATCTCCTATAAGCGTGACGTAAATATTCCACATATAAATCACCGAATTATTTTCCTTAAATTAAATCAAGGAATTAATTCCCTTCTCATCACGCGTGTCATACAACACGCACGATGATTTTATCGCACATTCCGAACTTAATCACGAACATCTCGCGTGTTCTAAACTCGGGCTTCGAATCAATCGAATCGGAAAATTATTCAACGTATCCAAATCCATCACGATCATGGAAAAAAGAATTCCACAGGTTAATCCGCGAAATTTCGAATTTTATCAACCATTCAGAACTTAATCACGAAAAGCTCGAGTATCCTGAACTCGGGCTTCGAATCAATCGAATCGAAAAATTATCCAACGTATCCAAATCAACCACAACAATATAAAAAAATTCCCCAGATTAATCCGCGAAATTTCGCGATAAATAATTTTCTTCTCATCACGCGTGATAATTTTACCATTCATTCCAATATTTCATACTTAATTACGAAAATCTCACATGTTTTAAAATCAGGCTTCGAATCAATCGAATAGAAAATTATCCAACGTATCAAAATCCAACGGGATCATGAAAAAAAGAATTTCCTCAGATTAATCCGCGAAATTTCGAATTTTACCATCCATTCCGAAATTAATCACGAAAATCTCGAGTGTCCTGAACTCGGGCTTCGAATTAATCGAATCGGAAAATTATCCAACGTATCCAAATCGACCACAATCATGGAAAAAAAAATTCCCCAGATTAATCCGCGAAATTTCGAATTTCACCATCCATTCCGAGCTTAATTATGAAAATTTCACTTATCCTAAACTTAGGCTTCGAATCAATCGAATCGAAAATTATCCAATATATCCAAATCGACCACGATCATATAAAAAAAATTCTAATCCACAAATTCTCACGATAAATAATTTCCTTCTCATTACGCGTGTCATACTACACGCACGATAATTTCACCATACAATCCGATATTCCATACTTAATTATGAAAATCTCTCGTGTCCTAAACTTCGAATCAATCGAATCAAAAATTATCCGATATATCCAAATCAACTATGATGATATAAAAAAAAAAAATGCTATTCCTCGAAATTCCGCGATAAACCGCGGGCCGCAAAGGCCAGTGGGTATCAGAGAATTTCCGTTGTAGCGGGATTGTTATCGAATCTCCGATAGCCAGGCGTGGCTAGTATCGCGAAGAGGAATCGGCCCGGAGCCAGTTTCCTTCTTCCGGTCTTTTCGCCACGGATCGGCTTGGTGGGGAGGGTGGACGCGTGCTCGCTGGCTGTTTAAGCATGCAAATGCCGGGCCAGCCATAAATTGGCCGGGATCCCGGCGCTCTTTGTCCGATTAACAGCCCGGAATCCCGGTTGACAAAAAACACACCGGCTACGTGGCCGTGTCGTCTCGGCTGCCGGCCGTAAAACTCGTGTATCAGCTGATGTACACGACTATTATGCGATCTGGGCCGGCGCTTTATCCACGGCCCTCGTAAGCCGCGGCAAAACACAACCGGGCAACGAAGATGAATTTCCGTGGCTGACTTGCAAAATCCCCGCCATCGGGGTTCATTCCGTGTTCACCGATTTAACGGCGAACAGGGCTTTTGCCAGCTGTCCCTCCAGTTCTCCCCGAATTTACCCCTTTTTCTCTCCTTTTTTTTTTTTCGTCTCTAATTTCCTTCCTTTTTCATTTTTCGATTTTCTCTGGTTTGTCTTTTCGAAATCGTTGTTACCGGGGTTTCGAATTTAGTGTTTTTTTTTTGTCTTTAGGTAGATGAAATTCTTCGCCTCTTTGCAAAAAAAAAAACTGCCTTTACAATTTCTTAAAGGTCTGAAAAATTTTTATTCGATGTTGTTATAAAGGGTTGTTTTTCTTTTATTACTAGATGCGCGATTCTTGGGAATTTCTTTCGGTGAATAGGGCTTTTGCCAGCTGTCCCTCCAGTTCTCCCCGAATTTACCCCTTTTTCACTCCTTTTTTTTTCGCTTCTAATTTCCTTCCTTTTTCATTTTTCGATTTTCTCTGGTTTGTCTTTTCGAAATCGTTGTTACCGGGGTTTCGAATTTAGTGTTTTTTTTTTTTTGTCTTTAGGTAGATGAAATTCTTCACCTCTTTGCAAAAAAAACTGCCTTTACAATTTTTTAAAGGTCTGAAAAATTTTTATTCGATGTTGTTATAAAGGGTTGTTTTTCTTTTCTTACTAGATGCGCGATTCGTGGGAATTTCTTTCGGTGAATAGGGTTTTTGCCAGCTGTCCCTCCAGTTCTCCCCGAATTTCTCTTTTTTTTTTCGCCAATTTCCTTCCTTTTTCTTTTCTCGTTTTTTTCTGGTTTGTCTTTTCGACGATCGGGGTTCCGAATTTGGGGTATTTCTTTGTCTTATGAGGAATGAAATTCTTCGCTACTTTGCAAAAAAAACTGCCTCTACAATTTTTTGAAAATCAGGAAAATTTTTATTCCGTGTATTTAGAATGGTTTGTTTTTCTTTTGTTATTGGCAGCGCGATACTTCGGAATTTTTTTCGGCGAACAGGGCTGTTGCCAGCTGTCCCTCCAGTTCTCCCCGAATTTACCCCTTTTCCTTTCCTTTTTTTTTCCGCCTCTAATTTGCTTCCTTTTTATTTTTTCGATTTTCTCTGGTTTGTCTTTTCGAAGTCGTTATTACCGTAATTCCGAATTTGGGATGTTTCTTTGTCTTTTGAGAAATGAAATTCTTCGCTTCTATGCAAAAAAAACTGCCTTTACAATTTTTTGAAAGTCTAGCAAATTTTTATTTGGTGTTTTTAAAATGATTTGTTTTTCTTTTGTTACTAGCGCCGCGATTCTTGGGAATTTTGTTAATTTCCTTCTTTTTATCTTTTTTTCAATCTTCCCTTGCTTCTCTTTTTATCATCATTGTTACCGGGGTTCCGAATTTGTGTGTCTCTTTGTCTTATGAGGGATGAAATTCTTCGCTACTTTGCAAAAAAACTGCCTTTGCAATTTTTTGAAAGTCAGAAAAATTTTTATTCGATGTCATTAGAATGGTTTATTCTTCTTTTGTTACTAGCAGCGCGATTCTTGGGAATTTTTTGTCACTAAAGTTGTCACGCGTACTTTTAAAGTAGTATTAATATTTCTTCTCGTGTGAATTTCGTTTTATGTCACTATACTGTCTCTTCGCTCATTTTATAGGTGTTATTAAAATTCCTATCCTTTATTTGTAAGATATGATTCATCGATTTAAATTATGTGTAACTGACCTCTGAATATTTACTGAATATTACAATAGTTAATATTCAATAGTATTAATAAAATTCGAATCTTTTATTTACGAGGTATAAAATCCACGATTTAAATTATCACAACCACCCTCCCAATATTTGACAAATTTTATTACTATTATTATTAAAATTCGAATCCTTTATTTACAAGATATTTCCCAGTTTAAATTATTACAACTACCCTCTGAATATTTAACAAATATTCTTCTTATTATTAAATACTATTATTAAAATTCGAATCTTTTATTTACAAGACACAATTCCTCACTTTAAATTATTTTAACAGACCTCTGAATATTCAACAAATATTGTTATTATTATTAAATACCATTATTAAAATTCGAATCTTTTATTTATAAGATACAATTCCTCACTTCAAATTATTTTAACAGACCTCTGAATATTTAACGAATATTATTAATATTATTAAATATTCACGCTGCTTTAATATTCCACTGCTCTCGTTTCCCTTTTACATTCATTTCACACCGACAAAATTTTCAATTTCCAAATTCCTTTCTTCATTATCCATTTTCCATTCTCCCTTTTTTAATTCCCGAAATTTTTCTGCACCACCACAGCGATACTATTTCTTCCATTATCGCATCTCAGCAGACACTCTCTGTATTCGCGAGCCACCCCATTTCGTCGCGTCGTTTCAACTCCTTCGACGACATCCCCCTGCGATTTCGAAAACACCAGTTCCCGGTTTATAAGCCTATCTTTCAGTCGGACCAGACATTGCACTCGAAAACTCCCCTATCGCCTGGTCCACGATGGTTCCCGGGACGAGTAATAAGCCGGCTCGGAAATTCGAGGCACGCGAGGCTCGCATCAGTTAGGGGGTTAAAAACGCCACCGGCCGCGAATTAAGAGGCCCGAGGCCGGTGAAATCCGCCCGGAGATTTCTGGGTCGCGATTGCGACGAGCACGGAATATCTCCGGGGAACCGTGAAATTTTATCCGAGCCCGGTGATCAAGCCCGGCCCGGCGACTTTTGTCCCCGCCGCGAATCGTGGGACCGACAGAGTCTTCCAACCAGCTTCCGCGAACGAACCACGATTCCTCGGCAGCCTCGGGGGCTGATAGAGTTGCTGCAACGAAGATTCCAGGGAACCTGCAGAAATCGCGTGCTCGAGGAACCTCCTCGTAACGAGACGCCGAAAGCCTGATGGCTGATGAGCGTGATGGTTTTCCTGGATACACCGAGGTATTTTGGGGAGGATTTCGGCCAGGTCGTGTGGCACCGGTACGATGGTCTCTCGGAGCTTTAGAATTAATTTGGGGAGCTTTCTAGGTTGTTCCTTAAATGTTTCGATTTTTAATTTGGAATCTTGTAGAAGTTTGGTTGTTCGAAATTTTTTAGGGTTAGTTAGGTGGACTTGGTGGAAATTGGAGGTTGGGAAATATTATTTTGGGAGTGATATGGTGTCTTGGAGCTTTAGAATTAATTTGGGGAGCTTTCTAGGTTGTTCCTTAAATGTTTCGATTTTTAATTTGCAATCTTGTAGAAGTTTGGTTGTTTGAAATTTTTTAGGGTTAGTTAGGGTGGACTTGGTGGAAATTGGAGGTTGGGAAATATTATTTTGGAGTGATATGGTGTCTTGGAGCTTTAGAATTAATTTGGGAAGCTTTCTGGGTTGTTTCTAAAAATTTTCGATTCTTATTGTGGAATTTTGTATGAAGTTGGATGCCTGAAACTTTTTGAGGGTAAATTAGTGCATTTGGTGAAAATTGGAGCTTGTGGAATATAATTTTGGAAGTGATATGGTGCCTTGGAGCTTTAGAATTAATTTGGGGAGCTTTCTGAGTTGTTTCTAAAAAGTTTCGATTTTTAATTTGGAATTTTGTTTAAGTTTGGCTGCCTGAAATTCATTGTGGATAAGTTAGGTGAACTTGGTGGAAATTGGAACTTGGGAAATATTATTTTGGGAGTGATATGGTGTCTTGGAGCTTTAGAATTAATTTGGAAAGCTTTCTGGGTTGTTTCAAAAAAGTTTCGAGTTTTAATGTGGAATCTTGTATAAGTTTGGCTGCCTGAAATTTTTTAAGGGCGAATTAGTGCATTTGATGGAAATTAGAGCTTTCAAAATATTATTTCCGGAGTGCTACGGTGTCTTGGATCATTTAGGATTAATTTGGAAACCTTCCTTCATTATTTCTAAAAAATTTCGATTTTTAATGTGGAATTTTTGGGAATTTCGGCTGCCTACAATTTTTTAGGTCAAATTAGGTGTATTTGGTGATGAAATACGATTTTGAGAGTGATAATGAGAATGATGATCATGGTGGTTTGAGAATACCTTAGGAACAAGTTGAAGATGTCTTGAATTTTCTTTTTTTTTAACGAAATTCAAGAAATTTTTAGATTTCGGAACTCATAAAATAAGCTTTTAAACTTCGCTGGTTAAAATAATCCAGATGTGGATTGAAATAGTTAAATCAAACGTACTTCATGGTGAAATAAGAGTTAATGAAATTTCTTTTCCCTTGATGAAATTGAAATTAAAAAAACCTCGAGATTTTAAAGTAGAAAAGATCGGAATTAATCACACACTGGAAATTTCTCCTTCTCCTTGAAATTTTACTCAGGTTCCCTCGTCGTTCTATTTTCGGAACCGTGTAATACTTCCCGCGAAAGACACTGCGTTTTATGGAAAAAATATATACGACTGCACTGTAGCACCAGGCAATAATCCTGCTGCCAGGAACTGTGAAATTACAGATGCTTGGAGCAATGGAGCCTGAAGAAATAGAATCTTCACGCTTGCACGAACTACCGAAGGAGAATCAAATACTTCTCTGTCTCTCGTTCTCTCTCTCTGCTTCTTCCTGAAACTCGATATCAAGTGGCGGAAGAGAAAATTTCGAGTCTCCTTCTGTGACCGAAGTATAATCAAAAAATCTCCTCGAAATAATATCGAAATAATTTAATAAATTGTCATAAATTAATCGCAGCAATCGGAATCCTAACTAGTACTCAAAACTTTTATAGAAATATTAAAATACCTATACATATGTACACCTTGATATAGTTGTAATAATAAAAAAAAGAAAATTAGAAAATAGTGTATATTCATTTTCTTATGGAATCATCGAATTTAAGTCAAAATTATTTACAATTAAAAAATGGAAAGTAATATTACCAATTGGAAATGTTAGAGAAAATATTTTTAATAGCAACGAATCTTTGTAAACCACAAAGAATAAACTACAGACCAAATCCAAATAAAAAAAAATAATAGAAAAGAAAATAAACAACATAAGAGATTATATACAATAAATAATAAGTAACTGTTCTAAAACTAGAACTACAAACCTGACTATAAACTCTAAAAGGAAAAACTAAAACTAAAAATAAACAAAAAATAGCAAAATGAGCAAATAAATTATAAGAAATCTAGGGAATTATATGAAGAGGAACGAATTTCTCTAAAACTGACAAAATAAATCCAGTTGGAAATGGAAAAAAGTGAAGGACATATCAAAGGAAAAAGCAATTAAAAAAGAGAAATTAGCAGGCAATGCGAGAATAAATCACGAAGCAACCCCACCACCCGGCTATTTACCCGTTCCCCGAAAATCCACCCACTCCAATAATAATTCCTCATTAGCAGCGACCAAAAGCATCCCCAGGATCACGTTTCCCCGCACAAAACATCGGGCCACCCCTGGCCGGTTCGATCCCCTTCGAAAATCCCTGCCCGTGGCCATTCCTCGGTCCCCGGGCGATCTTTGCGCGGCGAAAAATAAAAAGCCGATCCTTCCTTGTTTCCTTCGAGCAATAAACTAACCGTAAAAGCGGGTTAAGTGATTGCAGCCGCGCCAAGGGAACCGCGCGGCGTTCCCTGCCGCTTTTCCCCTAGCCGTTTCTCCTACCGCGCAAGCGCCTAGTTACTCGGGCTTTTCTCCCGCCTAGCCAAGGTATCGAGCGATTTATCGGCGAAACCGCGAAAGGTGTCGCCGTGGCCGTGTTTCACGACCGATTCTCCGCACCCAAAGAGGTTCCTAGATCGAGGACCAGTTTAACAGATGGACCATCACCGTTTAATGGAACTAATTGAGGAAATTTTCGAGAAATCGGGTTTGGTTTTCTTCGAACCGGTTGGGACGAGTTACGAAACAAGGTGTCGTAGGTTTAATCGTCTCTCGAGGAAGACATTTGTGGTGTTTTTATCATGACACAATATAAAGGAAAATGGAGATGGATTAGATGAGGAATATGGTGGTAAATGTTGAAGCGATGATTTTTGAGGATTATTTCTGAAGGTGTTCCTAGATCGAGAACCATTTTAACAGATGGACCATCACCGTTTAATGGAACTAATCGAGGAAATTTTCGAGAAATCGGGTTTGGTCTTCTTAGAACTTTTTGGGACGAATTACAAAATAAGGTATCGTAGGTTTAATCGTCTCTCGAGGAAGATGTTTGTGGTGTTTTTATCGTGACACAATATAAAGGAAGATGGAGATGGATTAGATGAGGAATATGGTGGTAAATGTTGAAGCGATGATTTTTGAGGATTATTTATGAAGGTGTTCCTAGATCGAGGACCAGTTGAACAGATGGAACATCACCGTTTAATGGAACTAATCGAGGAAATTTTCGAGAAATCGGGTTTGGTCTTCTTCGAACCGGTTGGAACGAATTACAAAATAAGGTATCGTAGGTTTAATCGTCTCTCGAGAAAGATATTTATGGTGTTTTTATCGTGAAACAATATAAAGGAAGATGGAGATGGATTAGATGAGGAATATGGTGGTAAATGTTGAAGCGATGATTTTTGAGAATTATTTATGGAGGTGTTCCTAGATCCGGGACCAGTTTAACAGATGACCATCACCGTTTAATGGACTAATCGAGGAAATTTTCGAGAAATCGGGTTTGGGTCTTCTTAGAACTGGTTGGGACGAGTGACGAAACAAGGTGTCGTAGGTTTAATCGTCTCTCGAGGAAGATATTTGTGGTGTTTTTATCGTAAAACAATATATAGGAAAATGGAGATGGATTAGATGAGGAATATGGTGGTAAATGTTGGAGCGATGATTTTTGAGGATTATTTATGGAGGTGTTCCTAGATCGAGAACCATTTTAACAGATGGACCATCACCGTTTAATGGAACTAATCGAGGAAATTTTCGAGAAATCGGGTTTGGTCTTCTTCGAATCGATTTGGAACAAGTTACAAAACAAGGTGTCGTAGGTTTAATCATCGCTAGAGGAAAAGAGTCGGTGGTGTTTTTATCGTGACTGAAAATACAGAAGATGAATGTAGATTGGATGAGAAATATGGTGGTAAATATTGAAGCGTTGATTTTTGAGAATTATTTATGGAGGTGTTCCTAGATCCAGGACCAGTTTAACAGACGGACCGTCAAAGTCTAACGAAGCTAATGGACGAAATTTTTTTAACAATTATTTGTGAAGGTGTCCATTCCTAGATTGAGGAGTATTTTAACAGACGGACTGTCAAAGTCTATCGCAGCTAATGGAGGAAATTTTCGAGAAATTGGGTTTGGTCTTCTACGAATCGATTTGGATAAGTGACGAAACAAGGTATCGTAGGTTAATCGTCTCTCGAGGAAGATATTTGTGGTGTTTTTATCGTGACACAATATAAACGAAGATGGAGATGGATTAGATGAAGAATATGGTGGTAAATGTTGGAGTGATGATTTTTGAGGATTATTTATGGAGGTGTTCCTAGATCCAGAACCAGTTTAACAGATGGACCATCACCGTTTAATGGAACTAATCGAGGAAATTTTCGAGAAATCGGGTTTGGTCTTCTTCGAATCGATTTGGATAAGTGACGAAACAAGGTATCGTCTCTCGAGGAAGAGAATCGGTGGTATTTTTATCGTGGCAAAAAATAGAAGACGATGGAAATAGATTAGATGAGGCAATTATTTATAGAAGTGTCGTTGCTAAATCGAGGACTAGTTTAACAAACGGACCATAACCGTTTAATGGAACTAATCGACGAAATTTTCGAGAAATCGGTTGAGACAAGTGACGAAACAAGATATCATAAATTTAATCGTCGTTTGAGGGAGAGAGTCGGTGGAGTTTTTATCGTAATAAAAAATAGAGGAAGCTGGAGATAGATTAGATGAGGCAATTATTTGTGTAGGTGTCGTCGTTAGATCGAGGACCAGTTTAACCCTTTGCACTCCGAGCAATTTTTAATATCAGCAACTTCGAGTCATTTTACTTTTTCTATTAATTTTTATAATACCAGTCGAGTAACATTTCATTTTCATTAGTTCTTCTACAAAAGATATATTGGTGTAGTATCTATCAGTAACCTATGGTAACCTTATGCTTCGGGAATTTTATCCAACAATTTTTTATACAAATGGAGTAGAATTCTGGAGCCACAACAGACGGACCGTCATCGTTTAACGCAGCTAATGGACGATATTTTCGAGACTTAGACAATTGTTTAACACAATCCTCTGAAATCTCTCAAAATTGGGTTTCTTTTGTGGCTATAAATTTTTTTAACGAACCATTTCACTCTCCAATTATAAAAATTGTATTTCTTACTGTTCTCCAAAAATTTTCAAAAAAATAGGCACAATAGGAACAATTTGTTTTTCCTATCAGCTCCAATTTCACAATTTTTTATTGAACTTATTCGAAGCTATAAATTTGATAGCTATTGATAGGCCGATAGACACAATGTTTGCCTTTACTCGCTATATTTTTTCATCCTTTTCAAATTTTTTCTCCACCCCCTATCCATCCACCACGCAGATACGCTTCATTTCGCAGGCGGTTAATTCGAGAATTTTTTCCGGCTATTTCTGTTGCGATATTTTTCCCCCCAATTTTTCTACTAATAACTCAAAGTTAAAAGAACAATGTGTAAAAAATTTACAGGGCTATCTGTTTCCAAACATTTTCTACGAATTCTCAAAGACAGATTACCAAAAAATAGTCTATCGACTCCTAGTTAACAAAACAAATCCACTCTTCAATTATCAAAGATAAAAAAAAAAAATTATGAAATTTACTCTCCAATTACAATTTAAAGACAGGTCACAATAAAAGTTATATCACGCAGATCTGTCCATGAAATCTCTAAAATTAACTTTCTTATCTCCCTTAAAAATAGCTTGACGACAACTTAATCAACCCACTCTTCAATTACAAAAAAAAAAAAAATTATGAAATCCACTTTCAAATGACAAATGTAAAGACAGCTCAGAATAAAAGTTATATCACACAGATTTGTTCATGAAATTGCTAAAATTAAGTTGTTCATCTCCCTTACAAATAGCTTGACGACTTCCTAACCAATCCACTCTTCAATTACAAAGAAAAAGAAATTATGAAACTACTCTCCAATTACAAATTTAATGGCAGATCACAATAAAAGTTATATCACACAGATCTGTCCATGAAATCCAAAAATTAACTTGCTTATCTCCCTTAAAAATAGCTTAACGACTTCTTAAACAACCCACTCTTCAATTACAACAACAACAAAAATTATGAAATCCACTTTCCAATTACAAATTAAATTATATCACACAGATCAGTTCCTGAAATCCCAAAAATTAACTTGCTTATCTCCCTTAAAAATAGCTTGACGACTTCATAACCAATCCACTCTTCAATTGCAAAGAAAAAAAAATTATGAAACTACTCTCCAATTACAAATTTAATGGCAGGTCACAATAAAAGTTATATCACGCAGATCTGTCCATGAAATCCCTAAAATTAACTTGCTTATCTCCCTTAAAAATAGCTTAACGACTTCTTAATCAGCCCACTCTTCAATTACAACAACAACAAAAATTATGAAATCCACTTTCCAATTACAAATTTAAATTATATCACACAGATCAGTTCCTGAAATCCCAAAAATTAACTTGCTTATCTCCCTTAAAAATAGCTTGACGACAACTTAATCAACCCACTCTTCAATTACAACAACAATAAAAATTATGAAATCCACTTTCCAATTACAAATTTAAATTATATCACACAGATCAGTTCCTGAAATCCCAAAAATTAACTTGCTTATCTCCCTTAAAAATAGCTTGACGACTTCTTAATCAACCCACTCTTCAATTACAACAAAAAAAAAAAAATTATAGGAGCTCGTTAGAATAATTATAACCCAAAACAAAGCGAAGGTTGGTCACCGAGGATGAACGAGTAGCGAACGGCGAAAGAGAGCCGGGGCGCCGAAAGTTAGCGGCAATGTGGAGGCGATTTTATCGCGAGCGCAAAACTGTGCGAACGGGCGAGCGAGCAAGCAGACCGCGAGAGGGTTCAACAAACTTTCAGCCGCGTTTCAGCGTGCCATTCACGACGATGACACAAGTGTTTCGGCTCCGCGCCGGCCAGCGGCGCGAGTGTTGCACTTTCGCGGCTGTTAAATGGGCCACTGTCGCGTGGCACGCGCTGATTAACCTGTTAACCGTTTAGAAGCCGAATTTTCTTCGCTCCTAGGATAAACTGATTATTTCTCGGCAAAGTTTTTCCCTTCAGAAGCTGTCATTCCTGGAGAAATCCTCGGTTTCATCGGCGAAGCAGATTTGTGAGCGAAGACAGGTTGGTATAGAGGATTGACAGTTTTGGGCCCTTTGACAGCGATTCGATGTGGTTCTCGGTTTTGGATTAGGTTTGAATCGAGATTTTTGATTGGTAGCAGAAGTAGAGGACAAGTATCTCTAACTAGGATTCTACTTACGTTTAATTTCTAAGTTTTTCTTTCTTCATTTTTCAGTTTTTCGTATGGCACCAGAGTGGTTGAGTTTTGAACGGGCCCCTTTGATAGCAATTCGAATGTGGTTCTCGGGTTTTATGCGAGGTTTGGGATTAGATTTGAATCGGGATGTTTAATTGGTAGCAGAAGTGGAGAAGAAGTGCCTGAAGAAGGATTCTACTTGCGTTATAATTCCTAGGGATTTTCAGTTTTTCGTGTTGCACCAGAGTAGTTGAGTTTTGAATGGGCCCTTTGATAGTAATTTGAATCTGGTTCTCGGGTCTTATGCAAGGTTTTGGATTAGGTTTAAATCAGGATACTCTATTGGTAGCATAAGTGGAGAACAAGTGTCTGTAAGTAAAATCCTACTTGCGTTATAATTTCTAGGGATTTTTCAGTTTCTTGTGTGGCACTAGAGTGGTTGTCATGTACTATTTAGGTGTGAATTGGGATGTTTGATTGATAGCAGAAGTGGAAAAGCAGTTCCTGTAAGTCGAATCCTACTTGTATTATAATTCCTAGGGATTTTTCATTTTTTCATGAGGCACCAGAGTGGTAGACATGTGCTATTTAGGTTTGAATCAGGATGCTTAATTGATAACAAAAGTGGAGAACAAGTTCCTGTAAGTAGAATCCTATTTGCGTCATGATTTCTAGGGATTTTTCAGTTTCTCGTGTGGCACTAGAGTGGTTGAGTTTGGAACGGGCCCCTTTGACAGCGACTCGAATGTGGTTCTTGGGTCTTATGGGAGGTTTTGAATTTGGTTTGAATCGGGATTTTTGATTGGTAATAGAAGTGGAGGACAAGTGTCTGTGAATAGTGATTCTACTTGCATTTAATTTCTAGGGATTTTTCAGTTCCTCGTGTGGCACCAGAGTGGTTGTCATGTACTATTTACGTCCTTGACATGATAGGTGTGTGCGTACAGAGTTAATTTTCTTACTAACGTTTTTTGCATATTGTGTTCATACGATTGCGAATTCTGTAAAATATAATTGTGGAACATGCAAGGTGAGAACCATTAGTTATATGTAAGGGTTGACAAGCATTGTATAATGCATAAGCATTGTCTTAACTCACTTGAAATACAACTTTTTTCAAAATCCGTATCAAAATTGAATATATGTGTGTGTGTACATAACAAACGAGTCGAATACATGAGCATTTACAGGTATAAAACATAAGAAAATCTATGAAAATCCTAAAAACCTGATAGATCCTATATCTACTCATGATCAAATGGTTCCAACTTTTTTTATATTTATTATATTTATACTTTTACTTCAGAACATCACCAAAATTGAACGTATACATATGTACAAAATAAAAGAATGAAATGCATGAGCATTTACAAGTGTAGAACATAAAAAAATCTAACCCATAGATTAGAATCTTATTTACATAGAAAACCCTAAGAATCTGATAGAGCCTACACCCATGAATGATCAAATGGTCCCAACTCCTACTACCTTCACATCCACAAATAAAAACAGGCCCAAAACTGACTCTGTACACCCATAACAATTGACTGAACGAGATGAGACAACCTAACACACCTAACAATCCAATAGACCAAGCCTTGTTCCACTAATCAAAAGACTCCAACTCAGCCCATTCACGCTCCCAATTGAAAATCGGTATAAAACTGAATCTTCTCGCTCATAACCAACGAATGAATCACGAAATGATCCAATGACTCGACCATTCCTCGCCAAATCGGCGCACATTGCGCGCAGCGTCCGAAACCCGCCGACCCCAAGCTTCAACCCCGTTGCAACGCGGGAAGTTGCGCGAATTCGCGCGGTTTTTTCGGGCCAAGGGCCGCGAGGGGGCCAGATGTGCGTGGAGTGGATGAAATTTCATGAAACGATCGCGCGGATGCGATCGGACGCGCAATCAGCGTCACGCTCGCCGCCGCATTGTCCGCGCTCGTTCGCAGAACGAACAGGAAGCACCGGGCACGCTCCACTTGCGCCGACGGCAAAATCGACGCCGAAAAATCGCAGGGAACCTTCCTCCGAGCGTCGTCCCGACGCCCATCGTACGCGTTCCCCTCGATTTGCATAAGTCGCCCGGGTTCCGGCGGAGATCCACCGACCTAATGCGACTTCCATGCTTCTCTATCTCGATCTTCACCCTTTCACGGTAATCGTCTTAATCCCCGACGCTGTGATAGCCTCGCGGCTGATATATAGCATCTTCTACTTCTTCTTTTCTTTCCGTGGATTATTGAAATTTTTCACGCTCCTCGTTGCGGACGAGAAGAATTATTTTTGTGACCGTCTAACGCACGGGTGTCAAACTCAAAAGCTAACTTGGGTCAAATAAACAATGCTTAACTTTAAGTGAGCCGCAAAAATAATCAATGTTCATAGAAAGAATATTTTTATTTTGACTAGTACACTGTAATAAACATATATAAAGTTAACACTAGATTTACGGGACCCGTCAATATGACGGGTGAGTATCTCTAATTATACAATATTAATAGCTTTAATCGACTTATATTAAATTTGTTAATATCGTAATTGTTTTTAAATTGAACTCATGGTCTTATTTTTAAGAAAATACGTAGTTTTCTGTTCCTGTAAATCTGATGAGTTTCCATAAAGATAGGTATTCAAAATCGTCCGTAAATCTAGTGTTAAATTACTGTTTACGTCCTGATACTTGACATCTCTTCTCTGATAGTATCTGTCCTATTTCGAGAGAAATTTTATTGGCCGAGACTACTTTCAAAATTGACCCAACGTGAGCGTTATTAATACAGTTTCGGACAGGAGATTTATTTCCATTCGTAACAGAAAATAATTGCTCGTACTGATTAGTACTTCCAAGCATGGAAATAATTTCATATGCGAATTTTCGAGTATTTTCAAATCTTGCCGGTGAATATTTGTAAAATTCAGTCACACGCGCTGCATTGAATTTTGACTTCAAATTTCAGTCGAATTGAATCTCGATCACTTCCATTTGCATATCGCTGGATACTGAGTGTATAATTATTGAGAAAACTAGACTGAGGCGCAAAAATGTTCATCTCGGGCCGCGAGTTTGACACCCTGGTCTAGCGGGTAGAAGCGGATCTGGAGATCTTTGTCTTTGTTGGGATGAAAAATTGGTTAATTGGGTGAAAGAGAAGTGGACAAACGTGGGACAGAATATGTATCGTACATGAAGAAATTATTTATTGATACGTGTGATTATTGTTTGTGCAATTGCTATTAGGAGGAACCAAGAGGATCGAGGTTTTTATATAGTGTGTCTGTAAATTCTTAGATTCTTATATATAGTTCGATTAATTAGTATATATATATATGAAACGTGATTTTTAAGCCAAAATTTTTTCACCGTAAGAATGAACAGTCGAATTCGACAAATTTTTTTATTGGGAAAAAACGAAACTTATTTTTCTAACAACCCAATATAATAAATCAATTCTAGACCTGGCAATAGTGTCTTCGTCTAAGGTAGGGCTTTTCTAACAAAACTAAGAAAAATTTGGGTAATAAACAAAGAAGAAACAGTCAAATATGAAATTATAATATTATACCACAAAGAAATAATCACTGTTACGAAAAAAATATTGTAAAACATCGTCCATGTCTGATGTCCCTAGGTTCAATGTGTTACGTCGGATCTAGTAAAATTTCCTATTTTTTCTAACAAAACTAAGAAAAATTTGGGTAATAAACAAAGAAGAAACAGTCAAATATGAAATATAATATTATACCACAAAGAAATAATCACTGTTACGAAAAAAATATTGTAAAACATCGTCCATGTCTGATGTCCCTAGCTTCAATGTGTTACATCGGATCTAGTAAAATTTCCTATTATTTCTAACGAACCTAAGAAAACTTTGAGTAATTAAACGAAGAAGAAACAGTCAAACATGAAATACAGTATTTTATACCACAAAGAAATAATCACTGTTACGAAAAATATATTCTAAAATGTCCTCTTTGTCTGATGTCCCTAGCTTCAATGTGTTACATCGGATCTAGTAAAATTTCCTATTATTTCTAACGAACCTAAGAAAACTTTGAGTAATTAAACGAAGAAGAAACAGTCAAACATGAAATACAGCATTTTACACCACATAGAAACAATCTCTGTTAAAAAAAAGAATATTCATATAAATATTTTCATTCATAAGACCAATCTAATATCCCTAGCTTCAATCCGTGTCATCAAATCTACTAAAATTCTCTGCTTTTCCCAAAAAACCAAGAAAAATTTGTGCAATTAAACAAAGAGATATAATCAACCAACATAATCTGTTACGAAAAGAATACACCAAACATCCTCCTTCATGAAACATAAAAAACACCAACTCTTGCCTCAATCTACGCGAAATGTATTCACACGCTCGACTCGTGTTCGCTTATTATCATAATTAAACTACACGGTTTACCATCAACGAGTAGATCAACCTCGCGAAACATACCCAGAAGCGAACACAACACCATACTTCCTACGATACCGATCCTAGGATCCTAGAATCCTTCGAGTTCCTAGAATAGATCGGTTAGACTCTGAGGAACAGCTGACAATGAACGAAGACAAAGAATCGACGATGATAGTCATCCATTCACCATCTTTGTTCCGCGTGCGTGTCTGCTCAAGAAGTCCTCGAACTCTCGAATGAATAAGAAACGAGGAACGGTCTAGCGATAACGGCTAGCCAGAGGATGAATCAGAGAATCGTGCGTTCACCGAGATGGTGGAAACGCGAGGCCATCTCGCATAAATGAGAAACGGATAGCAAGAGGCCTGTGGCCCATTAAGCTCGCAGAATGGAAGATTAACGACGAGCAACGAACCGAATGACGCTGTCCCGAACGACATCGTTCATCCGACGCTTTTCTCACGGCTGGTCACGTAACAGCGTTTCGCGAGGAAAACCAAACGGGCTGGCCGAAAATTCTAATTCGGTGCCCGGGCTAAGAATAGACGGACTAATGGTACCAAGTCCAAGGAGCACCGACAGTTTGGAGAACGAGGAAATAGATCAAAACAATGGCACGTTCTTAGAGGATTTCTGAGGAGACATTTTTCAGTTAGTCTTCCGATCTTTCTCGGTGTTCTTTTTCCGTTCGGCAAGGTTACGATGATGCACGCGCTTCGGAGATGAATGAATGAAAATGTTCGGAGATTTTGTGTGGGAATAGTAGAGATTTCTGGTCCGGGATTTTAGTTGGAGATCAGTGGACCTCTAACGAAAGATATTTATGTAACGATTCGAAGGGATAGTCAGAGGTGAAAGATTAGTGGACCCTTGGATACCTTTATGTAACGATTCCAAGGGATAGTCAGAGGTGAAAGATTAGTGGACCCCTGGATATCTTTATGTAACGATTCGAAGGGATAGTCACAAGTCAAAGATTTCAAAGATTAGTGGACCCATGGATACCTTTATGTAATGATTCGAAGGGATAGTCACAGGTCAAAGATTTCAAAGATTAGTGGACCCCTGGATACCTTTATGTAACGATTCGAAGGGATAATCACAAGTCAAAGATTAGTGGACCCCTGGATACCTTTATGTAACGATTCGAAGGGATAATCACAAGTCAAAGATTAGTGGACCCCTGGATACCTTTACGTAACGATTCGAAGGGATAGTCACAGGTCAAAGATTTCAAAGATTAGTGGACAAATGGATACCTTTATATAACGATTCGAAGGGATTATCACAAGCCAAAGATTAGTGGACCCCTGGATACCATTATGTAACGATTCGAAGGGATAGTCAGAGATCAGTGGATTCCTAAGTAAATATAAGTAATGATTGGAAGAAATAGTCAGAGATCAGTGGATACCGATTCGAACGGATACTCAGAGATCAGTGGACACCTGGTTAACTAATTTTATGTAACGATTCGAAGCGATAGTTCGAGATCAGTGGACTCCTGAATATCTTTATGTAACGATTTGAAGGAATAGTCAGAGATCAATAGACCTCTGGATAACTAATTTTACGGAACGATTCGAAGGGATAATCAGAGGTCCGTGGTCAGTGGACCCTTGACTAACTTTATGTAACGATCTCAAGGTATAGTCAGAGATCAGTGGACCTCTGGTAAAATTTAACGTTTCGAAGGGATATTCATAGATCAGTAGACCCGTGACTAAGTAATTTTACGTAACGATTCGAAGGGATAGTTACAAATCTATGGACCCCGGCTAACTTTATTAAACCATTCGAAAGGATAGTCAGAAGTCCGAGATCAATGGACCCCTGATTAATTTTACGTAACAATTTCAAGGAATAATCAGAGATCAATGGACCCCTGGCTAACTTTATGTAACAATTCGAAAGGATAGTCAAAGGTCCGAGGTCAGTGGACCTCTAGCTAACTTTATATAACGCTTTAACACTAGATTCACGTGATCCGTCAATTTGACGGGTGAGTTACACCAATAATACAATATTAAAAGATTTAATCGACTTGTATTAAATTTGTTAATATCGTAATTGTTTTTAAATTAAACTTATGGTCTTATTTTTTTTTAAATACGTAGTTTTCTTTGCCTGTAAATCTGACCGCTGTAAATAAAGATAGGTATTCAAAATCGTCCGTAAACCTAGTGTTAAAGAAACAGTAAAAAACAGTGGACCCCTAACTAACTTTATGTAAAGATTCGAAAGGATAGTCAGAGGTCCGAGATCAATGGACCTCTAGCCAACTTTATATAACGCTTTATAGAAACAGAAAAAATAACAGTGGACCCCTGACTAACTTTATGTAACAATTCGAAGAGACAGTCATAGATCAATGGACCCCAGCAAACTTCACGTAACTATCTATAGCTCGCTTCCTTCGATTTCGTCTTCGGAACGATATAGCATGGTGTAGTGGTATGGGAATGACGGTATCACCGCAAAGAGAGAGAGAGAGAGAGAGGAGTGTCTGATGAGACGACGAAGGAGACTCGGTCTAGAGTACTACGCTTATGAAAGAGTGTTGGAGATTATTATGTAAATGGATGGAAACCCGCGGTAGTGAATGACCGGGCTGAACGTGTTATAGCAACGGCTGGAGGGGAAGAGGGAAAGAAACAGAGAGGCAGGAAACGTGGCTCTGCAAGGATACACCACTGGGAAATTGGCTGTGCGAGGCAGCGAAGAATCAGACCCAGAATCCTCGCAGTTGTCAGAGACTTATGCAAGAGTCGTTAGAGCGTGTTGTACCAGTTTGAGCAATCAGTTTTAAGCGAATGTCTCGTCTCATCCACTGATCCCACATTAGGAGCAACCTAATTTATCCCCCTCCGTGTGTTAGCCGCGAGCAAATTACGCTAGTCGAATCTAACTGTTAATTAATACAAGCTGCGCCCATTGGTGAGTCCACGAAATAATTGTTAAACGCTTAAAAGGTGGAATTCAACGACAGAATTTTTTCTAATTTTTTGAGGTAACCTAAAGCAATTAATACACACGAGTTCTATTAAATGAAATATTATTAATAATTATTAAACGTTTGATATTAAAAGGTGGAATTCAACGAGAACATTTTTTTCTAATTTTTTAAAGTAACCTAAAGTAATTAATTCACACGAGTTATATTAAATAGAATACTATTAATTTTTAATAATAATGCACAATTTTTTCCCTTGTTTTAGACTACTACGGGGTCATGAGATTTCCAAAAATTCCAATTTTCAGAATGATTTTCTTTGTATCGTAAAAAAAAGTATTCAAAAAAATATTCATTTATAAAAGACATATTATAATATTCGATTTATTTATTTTTATATATAAATAATAATTTATAATGATAATAATTTAATAATTTAAGAACTTTAATAATAATTTATAATAATATTCGATTTATTAATTTTTTAATTCTGGGACTCTAATACCCCTTCTATTTATTTTATTTTATATATTCAAACGATTCACAATAGAATGATTTAATGAAAATTTATTTATTAAAAAAGAAGTACTTTCTGATCTATTTTGATTTCGTGGATTGAATCTAGCATCATCCATAAATTAATATCCCTACACTCAAAATGGTACACCTACCAAATTTCTAATTTCACCATCAACTCTCAAGACAAATAAAATTCAAATACACTTCGACTTTTAGAGATTCGATTGCGAATTTTCGCGACACCTAATCCGAGAAGATCACAACCCCTGATCCCGGGTTCCACCAGAAAACCCCTATCATGGTCCATAAATTAATATCCCTACACTCAAAATGGTACACCTACCAAATTTCTAATTTCACCATCAACTCTGGACAGAAATAAAATTCAAATTCTCTTGACTTTTAGAGATTCGATTGCGAATTTTCGCGACACCTTATCCAAGGAGATAACCCCTGATCCCGGGTTCCACCAGAAAACCCCTATCATCATCCATAAATTAATATCCCTACACTCAGAATGGTACACCCACTAAATTTCTAATTTCACCATCAACTCTCAAGAAAAATAAAATTCAAATACACTTCGACTTTCACCGATTTGATCGCGAATTTTCACGACACCTAATCCGAGAAGATCACAACTCCTGATCCCGGGTTCCACCAGAAAACCGCCTGCCCCCTTCGAAATTGCCATTCGAATTTCCATTGGCCGTAATAAAACGGCAAATCGGCGCTGGAGATTAATTCCCGTGGAATTTGCGCGTTTTCTGCGGACGTGGGCGAAGAAATTGAATTTCACCGGGCAGGCCAGAGCGAAAGATCATTTATTTCGCGCGCCGCCGGAATAAATATGGCGGAGGGTCGGCGCACGCGTATTAGATTAATTCCTCGCCGATGCGACCGCTAATTGGCCGGCCGAGGGGGGTTAGCGAGGGGGACGGCGTTCCACGGGGGGTTTTCGTTATTCCATTAAGGAGAATTCGCCGGCTGGGAAATTATCGCGGCGCTTTATCAGGCCTGACCGGATGTCTTTCGGGTCAAGTGCGAATTAATTCGCAATTAATGCCCGCCGCCTCTAATCCGCCGCGCTTAAACTCGCGTTACGACGAACCGCGTGGAATTTTAACGCGACCCGCGATGACGTACACGCGTCGGGGAGCGCCGTTTCTCTCCAAGAATGCTGTTCACCACGACGACGCTCCGCGTACATCACCGAGCAGGAAATAGAATTTTCTCCTGGAATCCGGATTTGAATTATTAATCGCGACGGGATTCGGTGGCACTGTGTTTTATTTGTTTTTATTTTTCGCTAACGATTAATCGTGTTTTTTTTTTCTTATTTTACTGTTCTGGAGCTGAATTTTATTTGTTTCTTATTTCTTCCTTTCGTTTGACTTATGTTTTTTGTTTTTGGGAGGAGCAGAGTGAAGATTGAAAACTTTGGAAGAGGTTTATTGTTTTTGATTTGGTGACACCGTGTTTTTGTTTTTTTTTTTCTCCGTTTACTGTTTCGGAGCGGAATTTGATTTGTTTCTTATTTTTTCCTTTCGTTTGATTTATTTTCATTTTGTCCTTGGAGGGAACACAGTGAAGATTGGAAACTTTGGAGGATGGTTATCGTTTTGAATTGCGTAGCACAGTGTTTTTCTCTTTTCCTTTTTCACTAATGATTAATCCAGTTTTTGCTTTTCTCTCTGTTTACTGTTCCGGAGCGGAATTTTATTTGTTTCTTATTTTTCTGTTTTTCAAAGGAGTAGGGTGAAGATTGAAAACTTTGTAGGATGGTTTTGGATTATGTGGCACCGTGTTTTTTTTTCTTTTTTCTTCATTTTTCTCTCGCTAACAGTTAATCGTGTTTTTCTTTTTTTCTCCATTTACTATTTCCTATTTTTCTCTTTCATTTGGTTTATTTTTTCTTTTTTTTTTGTCTTTGGGAGCAGTAGGGTGAAGATTGGAAACTTTGGAGAAGGTTTCTTGTTTTGGATTGGGTGGCACCATGTCTTTTCTTCTTCTTTTTCGCTGACGATTAATCGTGTTTTTGTTTTTGTTTTTTCCCCGTTTACTATTTCGGAGCTGAATTTTATTTGTTTCTTATTTTATCTTTTCGTTCGGTTTATTTTCTTTTTGTCTTTTGGAGGAACAGAGTGAAGATTGGAAACTTTGGAGGAGGTTTATTGTTTTTCTATTTCTTTTGGCGAGAGTTAAGAATCTTGAATAAGGATTACTTCTTCCCTTTTATAAAAGTTCAAAATTCTCAATTTTTAAAGGTTTTCTTTCTTTTTGATTTAATAAGAATTGAGACCCTTAAATGAAGTTTATCTTTTCTCGAAGAGAATGAAAATTGAGAATCTTCTTTCTCCTCTTTTTCACTTCTTTTCTTATCCCAATTCAGAATCTTCGACGAAGTTCGCTTCTTTCGCTATTTTGTTTCCTTTATCCTCGAATTGAAAATCTACCTCGATCCTCGTTTCTTCTCTCTTCCTTTTCCTGAAACATTATCTCAATATCTCGTCTAATTCCATCATCTCTAAAAATTCCTTATCCTTTTATTTTCCAGTCCACGGATCATACGATCGATTCGGACAATTCCACCGTTGAATGACATAATACAAAAAGAAAAGGGAGGGAAAAAAGAAAATTTAAAAACCGAAAAACATCCCCGGAAACTCTTTCGAGCACGGTTCACTTCGCACGATGGCACAGGCCTGTGAATAAAAAGCAGGGAAAGAGGGTCAGTGGCGTGGTCGCGAAATGGAAGCCGGGCGGGATGGTAACGAGAAAAGCGGGGGGTCGGGGGGTCGGGGGTGGGAAAAAAGTTGCCGGGAATCGCGTTTAAACCGGCTCGAGAACCCCGTGGACGGTTTGCCTCCGGAAATTCTGCTCCTTTCCTTTTGTTACCTCCCTGTAGCCTGTTCTACTCGTAGGCGGCGCGTACACCTCGTTACAGCCGCGATTTTACGTTTGGAAACGCGCGCGTTATCGTGCCTCGATGCAACTTCCCGGTGGTACCTGCAAGAGAGAGCTCTTTCATCCGGTTCTTTATTTTTCCTCTCAGATGCAGTCGTCGTTTGGCTAGGCAGTTTGGTGGCTGTTTTATTTAGGCATGAGCTTTTCGAAACTGCGAGCCTGGAAGGGGTTGAAGAGGCTTCCTTTTCTTTCTTCTTTCTTTTTTTTTTTTTTTTTTCTTTTCTGTTTTTATGAGTTTTGAGATTTAGAGGAGCAATGTGTGTCTCCGTGGTTTGGAATATTGGAAGATTCAGAAATTTATGAGGAGACATGGGAATTAGTGAAGAGATTAGGCATGAGCTTTTCGAAACTGCGAGCCTGGAAGGGGTTGAAGAGGCTTCCTTTTCTTTCTTTTTTTTTTCTTTTCTGTTTTTTTGAGTTTTGAGATTTGGAGGATTAACGTGTGTCTCCGTGGTTTGGAATATTGGAAGATTCAGAAATTTATGAGGAGACATGGGATATTAGTGAAGAGATTAGGCATGAGCTTCTCGAAACTGCGAGCCTGGAAGGGGTTCAAGAGGCTTCCTTTTCTCTCTCCTTTCTTTTCTTTTTTTTGAATTTTGAGATTTGGAGGATTAACGTGTATCTTCGTGGTTTGGAATACTGGAAGATTCAGAAATTGATGAGGAAACATGGGACTTTAATGAGGAGATTAAGCATGAGCTTTTTGTAACGGCGAGACTTTTGAAAGGGGTAGAAGAGGTTTTCTTTTTATTTTTATTTTTCTTTTTTCTTTTTTTTCGGTTTTTTTTAGTTTTGAGATTTGGAGGATTAACGTGTGTCTTCGTGGTTTGGAATATTGGAATATTCAGAAATTTATTAGGAAACATGGGAAATTAGTGAAGAGATTAGGCACGAGCTTTTCGAAACGGCGAGACTTTTGGAAGGGGTAGAAGAGGCATACTTTTTATTTTTATTTTTATTTTTTCTTTTGAGTTTTACGATTTTGGGGATTAACGTGTGTCTTCGTGGTTTGGAATATTGAAAGATTCAGAAATTGATGAGGAAACATGGGAAATTAGTGAAGAGATTAGGCACGAGCTTTTCGAAACGGCGAGACTTTTGAAAGGGGTAGAAGAGGCTTACTTTTTATTTTTCTTTTGTCTTTTTTTTTTTTCTTTTGAGTTTTGGGATTTGGAGGATTAACGTGTGTTTTCGTGGTTTGGAATATTGAAAGATTGAGAAATAGATGAGAACAAATGGGAAGTTGACGAAGGGACACGAATTATCTTGTCATTTTCTCTTTTTTTTTATTTTTGGTGTTAATTTCAGAATTCGAAGTGTTTAGAAATTAAAAAGAAACGTAAGGACCTCTTAAGCACATCCTGCCATTAGGTGTTCTCTTGAAAATTCTTCGAGGATTGAAAATTTTGTGCTAATTTTAAGATTCGAAATTCTTGAAAATTGGAAAAAGAATGGAAATGTAAAATCGAATATCGAATGAAGGAAAATATCTCGTCAAGTCACACGGAGATGTTTCATAAAAGATATTCAGAGAATTTTTAAACGTGTTTACGATTTCACGATTCGAAAATATATTCTAACTAAGATGTACGCTAATTTTATCATTCAAAATTTTATTTCAAGACAAAGCGTAAAATCGACAAATAAGATGAACATTTTTTTAACCGCGAAAATTATTTTTTTAAAACAATCACACTGACAGATAACAAAGTAGATTAAATCAACGAAGAGTTAAAATATGAATCATCTCAAAAATTCGTCTATAATTTCCCAGAGACGACGCTAAACGTCCAAAAAATCGGGGAAAACGGAGAAGATCGTCGGCAGAGAGTCGATTACGTTTCGGATCGCGATCCTGGCGATTCGCACATGCGAGTTAACACTCGCGAGGTTTTCCCACGAACCGCGGCTAACGTTCACCTTTTCTCCCTCTCTTTCCGTTTCTGCAGAAGCGCGTGCACACGGGTGCACGATATTTCTCGTTCGTTCACCGTGCACGTAGCTTCTTGCATCACAGCCGTGAAACGCCCGACACATTTACCGTTCACGTAAAATTTCGTCTTTTCATAAGCTGCAGTGGCCCCCACGCGCCGCTAAAATCGCGTCCTTTCACGAGCTATATCTCATTTTCCCTCGCTCTCCAACCCTTTGCCCGCCATTGTGCCGAACAGTGTCAGCGAAACAGATCGCGATTTATTTCCCAAATAAATTTTTTTATCCCCCTCCTCGGTTTCGTTAATACAAACCAACGAAGAGATTCCTCGCGTTTGAATTAACTTAGGTCACTTCCAATTTGGAGGTATTTATGGGATTTGTACAATTTTCTATAGGTTGGTCAAGAATAGTTGTAGAATGTTTATTAATTGTAGTTTTGATGAAATAATTGTTATTAATTGTATAGAAAATAGGATATATAATAATAGCAATAATTTTAAAAGTAAGATTAAAATATTTCTTCATATACTATATATTAATTATATACGAAATATGATATATATTAATAGTATATTAATAGTATAAATATATTTTTTCCTATATATTTATTGACCAATATATTAGAAATATTGACTGTAATTTTATTAAAATAGTTGATATTATACTTTGTATTAATTGTATTAAAAATATGATATATACTAGCAGTAATTTTAAAAGTAATAATAAAATATTTGTTCGTATACTATATATTAATTATATACGAAATATGATATATATTAATAGTAATTTTTTCTTATATATATATTTATCAATATATTACAAATATTGATTGTAATTTTATTAAAATAGCTGATATCATATTGAGTATTAATTGTGTAGAAAATATGATACATATTAGCAGTAATTTTTAAAAGTAATATTAAAATACTATATATTATACTGTATATTGTCCTATACTATATACAGTATTATACTGTTCTATATAATTACACTATGCTCTTCTACTGTTTTATATAGTATAAAATATATTTATGCTATACTCTAAGCATCCAAAATTAATATTCTGGTAATTAAACAACAAAACAAGTGTCCCCAAAATTACCAAGCTTCCATAACATTTCCTAAACTTCAAACCTAACAATCTATTGTCCATATCACTGCACCCAACATCCAACTTTACTCCCCGAATTTCGGAAATGAAAACGAAAGATACGGAAGAAAATGGAAGATCGATAGGACGAATCGGAATTTTTCGCGAGTTAATATCCTATTAATTAAACAACAAAACAACTGTCCCCAAAATTATCAAGCTTCCATAACACTTCCAGAATCTCAAACCAAACAATCTATTATCCATACCACTGCACCTAACATGGAACATTATTCTCCGAATTTCTGAGAGTTTGAAACCGAAAGCAAAAAAGATACGGAAGAAAATGGAAGATCGATAGGACGAATCGGAATTTTTCGCGAGTTAATCGAATCGGTCGCGTGGATCGTGGAAGAAGGATCGGTAAGAGCGTTGGCTAGCGTACCAGGAGCGAAGGGAGGAGCAAAACGAAGGCTAAATATCAGAAAGATAGGCGATCCCGGGCCTCTCCGGCGATATCGTACGTACAAGGACCACCGAGTACGTACGAGGGCGTAAATTAAAGCGGAGTGGCGTTTCATGAATAATTGAAAGGTCCGGTCGTTCGATGCTCGTGCGTGTACGGACTCGAGTGCTCGACCTGGCCATTTTCGAACCACCGAGCTACCCAAACCGGCCCCTCTCTCTCCGCACGGAATTCGGGGTTGCTTTTTTATCGCGGAAAAGGACAGGCATTCTTTCGGAAGAATGGATAGGTCGGTGAAACGTGACGATTTCTTCGTCTCGCGGTGTTTTCCTTGCGAAGGGCTGGAACGTTACGTCTAATCTTGATTTTCTTCTGTTTTCTTTAATTTTTGGATGTAATAAAGTGTATTTATCGTAGATAATATCTTTGGTCTTTGTGCAAGAGGTGAAGAAGTGCTTTCATTATGGAAATATGTGAATTTCTTTTCTTAGGAGTGGAGTGTGATGTAAAATCGAGATTTTCTTTTCTTCTTTTCGATTTTTGGGTGTAATAAAGTATACTTATTGTAGACAAGATTTTTTGGTCTTTATACAAGAGCTAAAAAAGTGTTTTCATTGTGGAAATATGTGAATTTCTTTTCTGAGGGGTGGAGTGTGATGTAAAATCGTGAATTTTTTGTTTTGTTTTTAATTTTTGGATTTAATGAAGCGTAGTTACCGTAGACGATATTTTTAGTCTTTATGGGAGGGATATAGAAGTGTCTTCATTGTGAAAATACGTGAATTTCTTTTCTCAGGGATGGAATGTGATGTCGAATCGTGATATTTTTGTTTTCTTTTAATTTTTGGGTGTAATAAAGTGAACTTATTATAAACAAAATTTTTGGTCTTTATAGAAGGGGTAAAAAGGTGTTTTTATTGGAGAAATAAGTGATGCTTATTTGTCGAGGATGAAATGTAATTCTTTTCTTCCTAATTCTTTATTTTCGGATGTAATATAGTGTACTTGTTGTAGTAAAAATTTTACTCTTCTCGTAAAGGTATTAAGCAGTGTTTTCATTGTTGAAATACATCAATTTCTCTTCTCAGAAATGAAGTGTGATGTCGAATCCTGATTTCCTTTCTCCTTTGTTTCTTTTTTTTTTTATTTTTTGGGTGTAATAACTTTATTATATTATTACAGTATACTTATTGTAGACAACATTTTTTTGTCTTTATGTAAGGGATAAAGAAGTGTTTTCACTGTAAAAATAAGTGATTTATATTTCTAAAGGCTGGAATGTGATGTAGAATCGTGATTCTTTTGTTTAATTTTTGGCTATAACACGGTATTCTTGTTGGACGAAAATTTCTGGCCTTTCTGTTACCGGCAAAAAAAGTGAAAAAAGATTCTTTTTTTCAGAGGTGTGGAATGTGAAGAATCGCGGATATTTTATTTTTCGTACGCAGGGAAGTGTTTTTTCGGAATTTCTCTCCTTTTTTTTTTTTATCAGCACGGCAATGCGCGTTAATATTTTTTTGAAAAGGAATCCTTTGTTAAAATCGCGATACCTGTATCCTCGCGTGCAAGGAACCTTTTTTCACACTGTTTTCATCGTTGAAAAGTGGATCTTTTGGAACGTGAATCCGTTGTTAAAACGCGAAAAAAGTTTGTTTCCCGTGTTTTTCGAAATCAGCCTGGTGTACAACAGGAAGTCATCGTTTTTTGGAGGGGAAATGTTGCTTTTCACGTGTAAACCTGCTCTTTTTTTTCCGGAGACAGAAGTTGGAATGGTCGCAATGGATCATCCTGATGTATGGCAGGAGCCGTGATTCATTGTGCTTTGGAGATCTTTTAATCGGATTACAACGCGATTTTGTATTGATATTTATGGCTCCTTGGGACATTAGGGATATATCACTTTGGTCCACCTCTCGAATGAAAATGCAAACGAAATTAGCGAATTTTTAAATTAAACCGGAATCGCATTAGCGCATTACGAAAATTGAAATACTCGATGACGTCTCGCGTCCTGTGTAATTCAACGAATAATCAAATTTCCACCCAGTTTCGCGTACATACGTTTGTCTACGTATTAAAAGTACTATATATATCTCAAATTATGTGTATTGCATATTTTACCCGTATTTTAACGATAGATTTTAAAATAAATCAGATTTAATTGATATATATTATTAAATTATTTAATATGTATATTGAACTATATATATTGTAAATTATGTATATTGTATATTTAACCCGTATTTTAACGACAGATTTTAAAAGAAATCAGATTTAATCTATATATATATTATTAAATTATTTAATATATATATTTAACTATATATATTGTATATTTTACCCGCATTTTAACGATAGATTTGAAGAGAAGTCAGATTTAATCGATATATATTATTAAATTATTATTACCCAATTTAATTTGTTTTAAATTGTAAATTAATCGTGTTATCCGAGTTTCCACCAAAAATTCTACTCCAATTGTGATTAAAATGCGAGAATTTAATAGTCTCGTCAAATTTCTCTCCAATTCGGAATTTTAAACTCATCGACAGGCTCATGACACCTGTTCAAAAGACCGCTCCCCAATTTCAATCTGTTCGATTCATCACCTCGCGAGAGCCCACGCTTCTTTCGCCGCTCATAAATCCTAACTTTCATTAAAACTCCTTTTCGCCGATATAAATTCCCCTAATTCAGCGTCCCTCAAGTTAGCAGACTCACAACTCGTAGTTCATCGCTCAAAAGTCGTAACTTTCGCCAAGATCCTGGCTGCAACGATCCCAATACCACTAACTCAGCATCTCTCAAACAAACAGACTCACCATGCCCACTCCATCACTCAGAAATCCGAACTTTCGCCAAGATCCTCCTCCTACGAGCAATCCCGACACCTCTAACTCAGCATCTCTCGGTTTAACAGATTCAAAACACCTACTGTATCAATGAAAAATCCTAACTTTCCTCCCATCCATCTCAATGCCACCGCCCCGACATCTCGGAAATCAACAATCTCTCCCGAGAGATTGTCCGACCTTCCAATCTCTCAAATCAGACTACCAACACCTTCTCCAAAGCTCTTCCACTTCTCACGAAATTTCTCTCAGCAATACCAGTTCCTATCATTCTACATCTGTCAGATCAACAGACTTTCAGTATCTCTTCAACTCTCGTATCTTTCGAATCGCTAGACTGATAACAATGACTTCTTCAACGATTCAACTTTTCAGAAAAATTTGTTCGGGTAATAGCAACTTGTTTGATCTAACATTTTTTAGATCGATAGACTCTCAGTAGCTGTTTCATTTTCTTATTTCTCGAATTACTAAATTAAGATAGCATCTTCGCCGATTCCACTTTTCACAAAAATTTGTTCCAGCAATACCAATTAGCTTGATTTAACATTTGTCAGATCAGTAGACTCTCAGTATCTGTTTCATTTTCTTATTTCTCAAATCACTAAACTAAGATAGCTTCTTCGTCGATTCCACTTTTCACAAAAATTTGTTCCAGTAATACCAATTTGTTAGATCTAACATTTTTTAGATCAATAGACTCTCAGTATATGTTTCATTTTCTTATTTCTCGAATTACTAAATTAAGATAGCATCTTCAACGATTCCACTTTTCACAAAAATTTGTTCAGTAATACCAATTTGTTAGATCTAACATTTTTTAGATCAATAGACTCTCAGTATATGTTTCATTTCTTATTTCTCGAATCACTAGACTGAGATAGCTTCTTTATCAATTCCACTTTTCACAAAAATTTGTTCCAGCAATACCAATTAGTTTGATTTAACATTTATCAGATCAGTAGACTCTCAGTATCTTCTGTTTCATTTTCTTATTTCTCGAATCACTAAATTAAGATAGCTTCTTCGACGATTCCACTTTTTACAAAAATTGGTTTCAGCAATCTCAATTGGTCTGATTTAACATTTGTCAGATTAGTAGACTCGAAGTATATATTTAATTCTGCTAGACTGAGACAGATTCTTCGCTGATTTTAATTTTTATACAATTGTCTATCGTGTACCAGATACTTTTCAGTATTTTTTTCGCGTCTTTCACATCTCAGAAATTAAAATTTTGGCTAAAATCTTCTTCCACCGATTTCAATTCCTATGATCAAACATTTGTCGTTCTGTCAGGCCCTCAGTATTTTTTTGCTTCTCAAACCACAAGACTTCCATTACCTTCTTCACATCAAGCTACATTAGAAATTCTACACCTCAGAAATTCTAAGTTTTTGGAAAATCCCTGATGCAACATCTCTCAGAATCTTCGCCACATTTTCCACTTTTCTGATTTTTCCAAAACTTCTGATCCGACCATCTCTCAGAATCTTCGCTACATTTCCCACTTCTCTAAAATCTCAATTTTCTCAAAAACCTTCTCCCAGCAATCCCAATTCTTTTGACCCAACATCTCTCAGACCATCAAGCCCCCCAATATCTTTTCAAATTTCTTATCTCTCAAATCACCAGATTTTCACCACTTTTTTCACACCTTCTACAAAATCCTAATTTTCTCAACAACCTTATTCTCACCAATCCCAAAATTCTTTTGACCCAACATCTATCTCTCAGACCACCAGTATCCATACCTATCCATACCCTCAGACCACTAACAATTATCTCTCCAACTCTCCTATCTTTCAAACCACCAGATTGATTCGCCAACCATCATCTTCACATGCCCTACATCTCAAAGTCCCAATTTTTTGAAAAATCTTCTTCCACCAGTCTCAATTCTTTTGACCCAACATTTCTCAAACCACGAGATCACCAATATCTTTCCAACTTTCCTATCTTTCAAATCACCAAACTCCCACCACCTTATTCGCGTCATCCACGTTTCAAAAATCCCAATTTTCCCAAAATCCTCTGCTACAAATCCCAAATCTATCAAACGCGATCCAAAACCAACATTCTCATTCCCAACCCAAAACCTTCGAAGAACCTAGCATTCTCTTCTCCAGATTCTCCGCCACCTGTACCTCCCACCTATCGACCTCGACAAACGGCTTGCCAACGAAAACAGGCGATCTCCCCAATAATTCCTCCGATAATCCCTCTCTCTCTCTCTCCCTCTCCTCGTAACCTCGCATCCCAATTTCTCGAACGAGCGCGAAGAAGAAAGGGTGGGGCTCGATACACGGAATATACATAATGAAATTCACGGCGGCCGCGCGAACCGCAGCGAATCGAAAATATGCGGAAGAAATATAGCCGGGATTCCGGTGAACCGGCGAGAGAGAGGCGGCGTTTGTGAATTTTACATATTGCCGGGGAACACGAGGGTGGAGGAACGGGCAACGTTGCAGAAGAATTCCCGCGTCTCGGCGAGCAGGGCCGTCTGCGCCGAAACAAAGATGCAAATTATTGTTTGGCGCGCGCCGGAAACGATCCTCCGCAGCCGCCTGCCGGAATAGCCCGGAAGGGTGGTTTAGCGAGGGGTGTGGGCAGGGGGCCAGACGAGTGTGCAGACGCGGGAAAGGCCGAGACGTTCTCGGGATTCGGGGTACTTAATGAGGCCACCATCACCACAGGGGGTGAGTATTTTTTTTTCTCTCCTTTTTTTCTTTGAATCTCGGGGTTGGTAGAGGGTTCAGGATATACGTGGTATCCTTGTGGAATGATTGGTTAGAGGGTATTTATCTTTGGGCCTCTTTTTCCAATTTCCTACTCTTTATGTTTCTGTAGTTTTAATTGGTGGATGTATTGGTTTGTTGATATTGAGAAATCTTGTATTTGTTAAAATTTTGTGGAGCATTTATTTTGGGCCTCTTTTTCCAATTTCCTCCTCTTTATGTTCCTGTGGTTTCAATTGGTGGATGTATTGGTTTGTTGATATTGAGAAATTTTGTATTTCATATAATTTTGTGGAGCGATTGGTTTGAGGGTGTTTATTTTTGGATCATTTTTACCAATTTCCTCCTCTTTATGTTCCTGTGGTTTTAAGTGGTGGATGTATTGGTTTGTTGATATTGAGAAATTTTGTATTTCTTATAATTTTGTGGAGCATTTATTTTTGGGCCTCTTTTTCCAATTTCCTCCTCTTTATGTTTCTGTGGTTTTAATTGGTGGATGTATTGGTTTGTTGATATTGAGAAATTTTGTATTTCTTATAATTTTGTGGAGCATTTATTTTTGGGCCTCTTTTTCCAATTTCCTCCTCTTTATGTTTCTGTAGTTTTAATTGTGGATGTATTGTTTGTTGATATTGAGAAATTTTGTATTTGTTATAATTTTGTGGAGCATTTATTTTTGGGCCTCTTTTTCCAATTTCCTCCTCTTTATGTTCCTGTGGTTTCAATTGGTG
>NW_027470391.1:0-38756 GCF_051020765.1 Lasioglossum baleicum
TATTTTACATGATACATATTATGTTGTTGCTCATTTTCATTGTGTTTTATCAATAGGAGCTGTTTTATCTATAATTTCAAGATTTATTTATTGATATCCCTTAATTACTGGTTTTATATTGAATAAAAAATGATTAGTTTATCAATTTATAATGATATTTATTGGAGTAAATTAAACGTTTTTTCCTCAATATTTTTTAGGTTTAATAGGAATACCTCGAAGTTATTCTGATTATCCTGATTCTTATTATTGCTGAAATTTATTTTCTTCAATTGGATAAATTATTTCATTAAATAGAATAATTTTTATATTATTTTTAATTTTATAAAGTTTAATTTATAAACGTTCCTTATTATTAAAATTGTTTCAATCCCCTTTAGAATGATTAATAAATTATCCTCCATTAAATCATTCATTTAATGAATGTAATTTTAATTTTATTATTAAAAATGGCAGCATGAGATACATTTTTTTTTTCAAAATTCAAATTCTTTTATTCTGTTAATTTAATTTATCTTCATAATTTTATTATAATATTTATATTAATAATTATAGATTTTACTTTATATTTAATTATTGATATTTTTAATAATAAATTTATTAATTTGTGTTTATTAACAAATCGTTTAATTCAAGTAATTTGAACAATTATTCCAATAATTATTTCATTATTTATTTGTTTTCCATCTCTAAAGATTTATATAATATTCATGAATTATTAAATCCTTTTTTTTCAATTAAATCAATTGGTCATCAATGATATTGATTTATAAATATTCTGATTTTAATAATGTTGGATTTGATTCTTATATATTAATATATGAATCATTAAATCAATTTCGATTATTAGATACAGATAATCGAATAGTTATTCCTATAAAATTACCTTTACGTATATTAGTTACATCAACTGACGTAATTCATTCTTGAACTGTTCCATCATTAGGTGTTAAAATTGATGCAATTACAGGACGAATTAATCAATTTAAATTATTCTGTTTACGTGCTGGCTTATATTTTGGACAATGTTCTGAAATTTTTGGTATAAATCTATGATTAGCTATTACTGCTGAAAGAACATCTTTAACTAATTTTATAAAACGAATTAAAAATAAAATTTAATTTAAAAAATTAGTTAAATTATAAATAACATTAAATTGTCAATTTAAAATTAATATTTTTTATTATTTTTTAAAATTAAAATTCATTAAATATCATAAATTTAAAAGAATTGATCTTTTAAATCAATTATAGTAAAAATTACTTTTAATGAATTCCACAAATAAGAACAATTGTTTTATGTGAACTATATATTTTTATAATTTTTAATTTATTATATTTAATGATTAATTTAAATTACAATAAAAAAATTAATTTTAATAAATGAACATTAATTTTATAAATTTATTTGAAATATTTGATCCAATAATTGGAATAAATTATTTTAGTAATTTTATTTCTAATTGAATATTTACTTATTTTCATATTATATTTTATACAATTCTATTTAATAATTATTATATTATTTTAAATTGAATGAATATTTTATTTGTTAAATTTATTAAATTGTTATATAAATAATTTAATTTAATTTTGAAGTATAATTCTAATATTATTATTTTTATAAATTTATTAATATATATATTTATTACTAATTTTTTAGGATTAATTCCATATGTATTTACTCCTGCAAGTCATTTATTATTTAATTTAATATTGTCATTAACTTTATGAATAGCTTTAATTTTATATGTGGTAATTAATTCTTACAAATTATTTTTTATTCATTTAGTACCTTTAAATTCACCTTTATATTTCATATATTTTATGGTAATTATTGAATTAATTAGTAATGTTATTCGACCTTTAAGTTTATCTATTGGATTACGTGCTAATTTAATTTCTGGTCATTTAATTTTAACATTATTAGAAAATTTTATCTTAAATTTTTTAATTTTAATTTCTATTTCTTTTTGAATTCAAAATGTATTAATAATTTTAGAAATCTTTATATCATTTATACAAGCTTATGCATTTTCAATATTAATAATTTTATATTATTCAGAATATTAAAGAAAATATGGTAATAATAATTTTCCTTATCATTCAGTTACATTAATAACTTGACCTTCATTAATGTCATTAAAATAAATAAATTTAATAATTGAACTAATTAATTTAACTTATATTGATTTTAATTATCAATTATTAATAATAATTTTTAATATAAGCTTAATTTTTATTTTATGAATGCGAGATATTATTCGTGAATGAATGAACGTGAATGGACGTCATACAAATTATATAATAAATTTTTTAAAATTTAGTATAATTTTATTTATCATATCTGAATTTTTTTTTATTTCTTTTTTTTTGAAGCTTTTTCATATATATATATATGTATATTTCTTCTTCAATTGAAATTATAAACGTATGACCTCCTAAAGGTATTATTATATTTAATTATTTTGAAATTGTATTATTAAGTTCAATTATTTTAATTTATACAGGATTTACTATTTCAATGAGTTATATTTATATATTAAAATATAATTAAAAAAAGTCAATTATATATTTAATTTATACCCTAATTATAGGTTTATTAATTATAATAATTCAATTATTTGATTATATTTATTCATATTTTACAATTAATGATAGTATTTTTGGTTCATTATATTTTTTAATAACAGGATATCATGGATTTCATGTATTAATTGGTTTAATTATGTTATTTTATACAATTTAACGATTAAAATTTAATCATTTTACAAAATCTGATCATATTTTTTTTGAATTTTCAATTTGATATTGACATTTTGTAGATTTAATTTGATTATTTTTATATTTTAATTTATATTTATTAGTTTTAATTCTTACATATATATATAGTATAAAAAATACATTTAATTTCCAATTAAATAATTATTATAAAATTAATATATATAATATTTATAATAATAAATCCTACTTATTTATATTTATTATTAATATTAATTTCATTAATTTTATTTTTAATTCATTTTTTATTATCAATAATATTTAAATATAAATTAGATAAAAAATTATCATTTGAATGTGGATTTAATATAATTTCTAAAACTATTTTACCTTGTTCTTTTCCATTTTATTTAATATCATTTATATTCTTAACTTTTGATGCTGAAATTATTTTATTAATAACAAATATTTTTAAATTAAATGATACAAATTGTTATATAGAATTATTAATTTCTTTTTTATTAATTATTTTATTAATTGAACGAATAAATGAATATTTTAATTGATTATATTAATAACATAATTTAAATAGTTCAATAAAAACTATTGATTCGTGAAATCAAAGGTATAATAATTATTTTAAATTAAAAATTTGTCTTTAAATATATTTAAAAAATTAAGAATTTTCTTTAATATTGTCAATATTATACTCCTTATTATAAGCTATTTAAATTTAAAGAAATAAAATAAATAAGGCTTGTAACTTTATAATTTAATATTACAAATATTATTATTTATATTTTTACAATAATTTAATTGAAACCTGTAGGGTTAATTAAAGAACTAGGTTATTTGTGTTTGAATAATTATACTTGAATCACTTGCGTACAACGTGGTCGCCGGTCATCGCTCAACTGTGTACGCCAATGTCATTCACTCACGCACACACCGACACACACCGAGAAGCCAAAGAACTAGCGTCGCCATACTTCATACGTAGGCACGAAGTTATTACGCACGATTTTCAACACTCCCCCTTATCTGCGTGCCGAAGAATCGGTTATCTACAACCAAAACTAATCTAACTAGTTTAACAATTTCACACAATGCACATGTCTGTCTTTAGTGAGAGGCTTAGTAAGCATATCTGCTGGCATTGAATTGGTATTTAAATATCCTATTTCTATGTCTCCACGCACCTGCGCATCTCCTGAAAAATGGTATCTTATGCTCATATGTTTGGTTATCCTATTTTATTCGCGTAGCATTCTTTATTAATTCATAAGTTTTCATACGGTCTAGCAGGTTTCTCGTATATATGATTTCTTTGGTTAGTTCAGATAATGCCATATACTCCGCCTCCATTGTAGAAAGAGCTACAGACTTTACAGATTTCCAACTAACTCGACCTCCTGCGATACATATTACACATCCTGTACATGATCGCCTATCAGTATTATCCCCTGCCCAATCAGAATCTATATAACCAATCAGCGACTTTTCGGACATAGAATACTTTATACCGTGATCCATTGTACCCTTTAAATATCGCAGCACATGTATCGCCATTTTCCAGTGAGTTTGCTTAGAATTCACACAAAAACGACTGAGTAAGTTTGTTGCAAACGCTATGTCGGGCCGCGTCGCGTTTGACAGATAATTTAAACATACTATTAATTCTCTGTACGGCTCACTTAATTTTTCGTCCTTACATGTTTTCGTTTCTTCTTCGAGTCTGGCGAAGTCCATATTTTGTTCCATTGGTGTACCCATACGATTAGAATCCGCCATCCCAATCCTCTCTAATACATCCTGAATATACATTCTTTGGCTTATTTTGATGTCTCCAACTCCGTTCCGGACCACACGCATACCTAAAATGTCTTTAATGTAGCCTATATCTCTTATTTTAAACTTTACCTTTAACGCGTTCTTTATTTCATTTATACTCATTGGAATAGCTGACGCGATTAATAAATCATCAACATATACTATAATTATTGAATCGTTCCCTTCTTTAGTATCTACATACACTCACGGGTTTACAGCGGTTCTCTTAATCTTTAATTTCGTCAAGTAATCGTACAGCTTGTGATACTACTCACGTCCAGCTTGCTTCAGTCCGTACAATAGTTTTTAAAATTTACAGACCATTTTCGTTTGGTCACTCTCAACAAACGTTGGGGGCTGCCCCATGTATATTTCATCCTTCAAGACCCCTTGTATATATGCAGTCGTCTCATCCATTTGGTGAACCTGCATTCCTCTCACTGCACTAGATGCTACCAAAGTACGTATTGTGTCCAATCTGGCAACTGGTGCAAACATTTCGTCAATGTCCACACCTGCAATCTGTTGATCCTCTCTCGCTACCAACCTGGCCTTGTACTTGTCGATGGACCCGTCATGGTGTCGGTTAACCTTAGCACCCATTTACATTTTAACATATCTTTACCTGTCAGCCTATCTACCAAAGTCCATGTGTTGTTCTCTTGTAGCGCGTCGAATTCGTTCGACATCGCCTCTAGTCAGTAGTTCCGATCTGGACCATCCATTGCTTCTTTGATTGTCGTCGGCTCCACTCGAGGTTGGTTTTCGATTTCTGCAGTGGAAAATAACTTCCGGGGTCTGCGTCTTCTTCCCGTTCTTTCCAATCTTGGACGAACAGGACCTTTTTTTCTGAGCAATTTGTGGATCGACTTGCCTGGATTCTTCTTCAAGTTCATGTCGTCCAGACTCCGCTGCTTCATGAACGTCATCTTCTTTTTCTAGTTCTTTTTGTTTTGTTGTGAGTTCAATAGGAGCAACAAATAAATGCATTTTGTCTTCGCTTGGAGAATTATTCCAACTTTCTATGATTCGTACATCTCGTCTGTTAATTACTCTACGGGTTCCTTTTTCTCATAGTCTGTACGCTTTGGTATCGATTGAATATCCAACCAGAATGTACCCTTTTCCTTTCATTTCAAATTTGCATCTAGTTTTCCCCATTTCTACAGCAATGACTTTGGTACCAAATCTCCTCAAGGAACCTATACAGGGCTTTCGTCCTGTCCAGATTTCATAGGGTGTAGCCTCGACATTTGCCTTTGTTGGACAACGATTTCTGATAAAGGCTGCAGCATTAATAGCCGCTGCCCATAACGACATAGGTGCTCTGGCCTGTGCTAACATGCACCGGGCCATTTCTACCAAAGTACGATTGGCTCTTTCGGATACCTGATTCAGCTGTGGAGAAATTGACAGGTATAGGTGTACGCCACTGTTAATTGTCTCGATGTTCCTTCTTGTTTCAGGGACTCGTTGAATTCGTGTGACAGGTATTCTCTCCCATTATCTGTCCTTAACCATCTTATTTACTTACCTGTCAATTTCTCCACATGTGCCTAGTATTCTCTGAATGCATGTAAAACCTCAGATAGCGACTTCAATGTTTTAATTTGAATATAACGACTCTTATCATCATTGAACGTTCTATAGTATCGGGCTCCCCTACAGACTCAGTGCTGAATGAGCCGCAAATATCGCAGTGCACGAGTCCTAAAACTTCATTCTCTCTATTTTTAGTCGATCTGTAAGGTAATTGGTTTATTTTTGCTTTAACACATACCTCGCACACCAAATTTTCATTTTGTAATTTTTCGTTTATACCATTTGCCATATTGTTCCTTTTCAATTTGTGTGCATCACCGAAATTCAGATGCCCTAGTCTATTGTGGCATTTCATTAGTGGGTTACTTTGTTCCGTCTGGTACATTGCACCGTGCTTCGTATTTTCCTCCATTATGTACAACCCAGCTCGTTCTTTAGCACTCATTGCAATGCTGCCATCAGAACGTCTCACTATGGCACCACCTTTGTAGAATGTCACTTTGTACCCGTTCTTAACAACCTGGGAAACCTACAGTAAATTATTCTTGAAATTTGGCACTAATACTACCACTTGTAATTTTACTTGGTTCCAATTATCAGTTGGCGTTTTCACTTCAATGTTTATTTGTCCTTTTTCTGTTGAATCCACTTTCTCGTCCGTTGCAGTATATATCTATGTTCGGTGTTCATTTATGCTGTTAATTTTCTGTTCTAAATTGATAATGTGTGTAGTTGCACCACTGTCCACGTACCAAATTTTTGAATTCTGCCTGGAGTTGAATAGGGCCTTTGCTAACTTTGCGTCCTCTGTTTTATTTACTTGGCTTCTCGTATTTTCAGCATTGTTATTTCTGGAATAGCATTCTTTTGCGCGATGCCCATATTTATTGCATAAGTTGCAATTTCCATTGAACGTAGCACGCTTGCGATTATTTTCTAAATCTTTTCCATTGAAAGGTGGAGGATATGTCTTTTACGTCATAAACGCACTATTTTGTGGATCTTCCGTTTCATCATCGTGACTTTCTACTCTTCTGGCTTCCTTTTCTATTAGTTTTATTTTGAGTCTTTCGAGGGTAGGAAGCTCGCCACGTGTTTCGATAGCAATCGCAATGTTTTCATACTCGTTCGGTAAGGACTCAAGCAACATTATTGACGCTAGATCGTCGGGGATATTTACCCCACTTCTCCCAACCGTTCTAGTTTTTTGTGGAAAGAATTCGAATGTTGCGTCTTCGATTGGTGCGCGTCTTTTTTATTCCATTTAATTCTCTATATATTGCAGCTCTTCTTACCGGACCTTTTGATCGATGAACTCGTTCCAAATTTTGCCATGCCTCGTTTGATGTTTCTACCCTCTTTGCATGTATCAGTTGATTTTCTTCCACGCTTAACAGTATCAAGGCCAACGCTTTTTCGTCCTTTTTTGACCATTCTCGTTCATTTTCCACAGTTTTTACTTCTGTTCCATTTGTATACCGCCATAATTCATTATACACTAACAGGCTTCGTAGTTGAATCTTCCAGGATTCGTAATTTTACTCTCCTCGCTTTCGGATTTGATTCGGATTTATTCTGACCACGTGGCGTCGCTATTTCTCACAGCATTTTTTAACTATTTTAATTACTCACACTCGCTACTATGTTGCTGGAGCTCCCCTGGGTCCATAACCTGTTAGGTTAATTTAAGAACTAGACTATTTGTGTTTGAATAATTATACTTGAATCACTTGCGTACAACGTGGTCGCTGGTCCAATTTTTTGAATAGTTTATAAAAAATTTTATATTTTCAATATAAAGATGTTTATTATTTAAATTATAAAAATTAAATTTATAGAAATATATAAAATTTATATTTGATTTCGACTTAAAAATTTGATTTTAAAAATCTTAAATATATATATTTAATTAAGTAAATGATAACTTAATTAAAAAGTTAATAATAAAAATATAAAAATCTTTTATTTGGATAAATATAAATTAATCCATTATAAAATTTTAAATTTTGATTATTATTTATATAGTGAATATAACTTCCAACACATAAATATTAAAGATTTAAATATTGCATGAATAAATAAATGTATAAATGCTAAGTCTTTTAAATTTAAAGATAAAATTCTTATTATAAAACTTAATTGACATAAAGTTGAATATGTAGCAATTTTTTAAAAATCTAATTCAAAATTTGCAGAAATACCTGAATATAATATTGTTAATCTAGAAATTAATAAAATAATATTTTTATAATTTATTTCTAATAATTCTAAATATCGAAATATTAAATATACACCTGCTGTTACTAATGTAGAAGAATGAACTAAAGATGAAACTGGTGTTGGACCTATTATAGCTGTTGGTAGTCATGTACAAAATGGAATTTGTGTTCTGTTAGTAAAAATTATTATAATAAATAAAATTATTATCAAATTATTAATTTTATATAATAATAAATTTCATCTACCAAATATTATTATAGACATTAATATTAATAAAGAACAATCACCTAAACGATTTAAAATAATTGAAAATATTCCTGAATTGAAGATTTATATTTTGATAATAAATAATTAAACAATAAAAAATTAAACTTAATCCATTTCAACCAATTGTAATAGTTAATATACTAAAACTAATAATTAAAAAATATATACAAGTTAAAAATAATATTATTAAATTAAAAAATCGTTTCATTAAAAAGTCTCCTAAATTTATATAACTAACTCTATATAATAAAGTTATTCATGTAATGAATGATTCTAAAAATAAAAATAATATTCTTTTTGAATCTAAATAAACTATAAAATTAAATTTTATAGAATTTAATCTAAAAATATTTCATTCTATAATAATAATATTATTAAATAATAAATAATAAAAATTTAGAATTAAAAAAAATAAACTTAAAAAAAATTAATAAATTCTATAAATATTTAATTTAATTAAAATTTTAAATTAACATTCATTAATAAAATTAATTTTAAAAATTATTGTCTTATAATTATTTAAATCTAAATTCAAATTTAATTAAACACAAAAATATTTAAAGGAATTCAATGCATTATAAAAGTAAAATAATTCATTAATTTACCATTATATAAGTTAAATTTAAAATAATATTTACCACGATTAATAAACGAAAATAAATAAATTGAATAAATAAATCTTAAAAAACAATATAATAATAATAATAATAATAAAATTTTATATTGCTAAATTAAACTTATTAATAAAAAATTTCTCTAACCGAATTTGTTGAAAAAGGAGCTGATCTATTTGAAGAACATAATATAAATCGTATTAAAGGTATTGAAGGCATTGAATTACTTAATCCATTATTTATTATTAATAAACGTCTATTTGTTTGTTCATAAATTATTTCAATTAAATAAAATAATCCAAATTACCTTAATCCATGAGAAATTATTATTAAATACTTACCATAAATACCTAATTTGGTAAAAGTTATTATTCCTATTAATATTAATCCTATATAAATAATAGATGATATAGCAGCAATTAATTTTATATCTAATTGACATAAACATATAATTCTTAAAATTAATATGCCTAAAATTCAAATAATTATAATATAATTATTTATTTAAAGAAAAAAAAAAAAATTATTGAACCATAAAAAGTGCTTCAACATGAGCTTTTAATAATCAAGTATTTATTATGTATATAGGAACTTTAACTAGAAATGATAATAATATATAAATAAATATAAATATTGAAATATAATAATAAGTTAATTCTATTAATTTAAAATCTAAATTACTATTTTTTATATATAAATATAAAATAATAAATAATAAAGGTAATGAAAAAAAAATGTATAAAATATTGAATAAAATCTTGCTAAAATTCGATATACAGAACAGCCTCAATTCATTATCAAATAATTATTAATAATCTAGCTTCTACAATTAAATAAAAAAATAAGTTATTTAAAGCAAGAAAAAATAAAAATATAAATATTATTATTATATAATTAATAAATAAAGATAATTTGTTTCCTTTATTTAAGTTTATAATAATTAATGAAAAAAATCATAAAGTTAAAATTAATAAATTAAAAAAATAAAATCATAATCTTAAATTTATAATAATGAATCATAAATCTAATCAATTTAATTTTATTATTATAAAAAAAAGTAATTAAAAAGAATGAATTAGAAGTTAAATTTAAATTAATTTTATATAAAAAATATATATTAGTTCTAAATATCAATAATTCATTCATTAAAAAATTGTAATTAATTAATCTAATTAATTTAATTTTTTGATGTCCATATATATAATTTAATCTTACGATTAATGATAATCGTAGAATTTCTTCTCCTACTGAATAAATTAAATATATTAAATATATTCATCTATTATTATTATAAATTAAATATATTAAAATCGAAAAAGAAACATATTCAATTAAAATTAATGATATTAATAAATAATTATTTAAATAAAATGATATAATAATTTTAAATTATAAAATAATAATTATAATTTCAATAATTAAAATATAAATATAATTTATAATTTAAGCTTTATAGTTTAATAAAGACATTAATTTTGTAAATTAATATTAATAATTAAAATTAATTATTTAATGTTAAATTAAATTATTGTATTAATAAAATTCAAAAAAATTTTTAAATAAAATTATTATAGTATCCGAAACTATTGTTTTAATAAACTATTTTTTGAAAATTATAATAATACATAACGACTTCGATATACGATTTACTCTATACCAATTGTTGGCGGTCTAAATGGACTGAGGCTCTCCTTTAATATTCAGACCGTGAATTAAGGTGTCTGTTGCCAATACTGCGCAGCGAATTTACTCCCCGAATACCTGTTTTGACACTCGGAATCGCAGGATAGATGAAGGAATTGACTCAGCCATTCGAATCTCTAAGAGGATACTAACGATCTCGGAGGGTTTGACACCTGATCTTCTACTTCATACATGAGCTTACAGTGCCTGCCACTAAAATATATACTAATGTGTATCTCTGATCACCAAGTTATACTCTCGATGCAGCAGGTTATGTTCTTGAAGGGTAAGGTCTACGGTAAAACTTTTGACATTATACCATTACGTAATGAGCAACCACGGTTTGACGCTCTATTGTGAGATGCAATCTGTGAATTAAGGTGCCCATTGTCAATGCTCTTCAGCGTATTTTCTCCAGGAACACCAGGCTTGACGCTCGGAATCACAACTACATGTAATATTACGGACTCAGCCGTTCGACTCTCAATGATTGTGGTAAAGGTCTAGAACGGTTTCACTATTAATGCTCTAATTCATATTTGCAAATGTGGTGTGCATCAGCTATAATGTCTACTCATTTGTTTCCGTTAGCACTAAGCATGACACTGGCTTCAGCGTGTTAGGTTCTAGGAAGGGTATGCATTCGGTATTAAGAATGACTCTATACCAATTGGTAATATTCTTCGACTGTTTGACCTTCTACTTAATATTCATAGCATGAAATACCATTTTGCCTATTGCCAAGACTGTGCAGCGGACTGACGGCCGGAATACCTGATTTGACCTTCGGAATTACTGGATAGGGGTATCGATTGATTTAGAAGTTGGAGTCTCGATCCCGCTGAATCGAGAGCATAATTTCGTGTTTGGAGCATCAAATTAGTTTGCATTTTGTTGACGAGCACCGTCGTTTCAAGTATGAATTCGAAGATCGTGTGTCAAACTGTCCCAGAATGTTACCAACATCACTGAGAATCGCACAGTTATGTCAATAGCTTCATCTATCCTGTAATTCCGAGAGTGAAGCCAGGTAATCCGAAAGTGAATCCGCTGAAGTGTATGGCAACTGACACCTCAATTAGCGGTCTGAATGTAAAAGTAGTAGGTCAATCCGTCGGAGGACATTACCAATTGTAATAAATTCAAACTTATTACTGAAGACCTTACCCTCCGATACCCTATCGCACTGCATCGAGGATATAACGTGGTATTCAGGGAGGAAATTGGTATACATTTTAGTGACGGGAACCTTAACTTCATGTGTGAATTGGATGTTCGGGTGTCATACCATTCGAGATTGTTCCCATCCTTTTTGAGAGCCGAACGGCTATGTCAAAAGCATCACCTGTCCGGTAATTCCAAGAGTGAAACTAGGAATTCCGGTAGCAAATGCCCAATATGGTATTGGCAATGGACTCTTTAATTCACCGTATCAATATTACAGTGCTCAGGCGAACCATTGTAGTGCGCTATCTACTGGTATGGGATCAAACTTTTTACCGAATATCCCACTGCATTGAAAGTATAACTTCGTACTCAGAGAAGCAAATTACTCTACCTTTTAGTGACGGGCACATCAACTTCTTGTATCAGTAGGAAGATCGAGGGTTAAACCATCCGCGAACGTTACCATTTTCTTGGGCAGTCGAAAAGGTATGTCAATAGCATAAACTATACTGCGGTTCCGAAAATAACTGCAAGTATCCTTGGAATAAATGTGAATAAATGACCAGTATAGGCAAAAGACACCTTAATTCACTGTACGAATATTAAAGTAGAGAGTGAAGCTGTACGCGAACATTACAAATTCGCATAAATTCATTCCTCTGTTCGGACACCTTACTTTCCGAAAACCTAACCATCTCTAGCGAGTGCATTGCTTATTGTTGACGGAAGCAAATTTGTAGACATACTAGCAGAGAAGCAGCACATTTGCATGAGTAAATATCGTAATCGAGAGACAATCAGTTCGAGAATGTTGCCACCTTGTTTCAGACTAGAATGGCAAGGTCAATAGCTTCACCTCTCTTGTGATTCCGAGAGTCAAACCAGGTAATCCGAGAGTAAATCAGCTGAAGGGTATTGGCAATAGACACCTTCGTTGACGGCTTGAATATTAAAACTGAGCGTCATACCATTCGAGAGCGTTCCCAATTGCTATAAAGTCAAATGTTTTATCGGAGGCCTTACCTTCCGCGATCCTCGCCAGCTTCATCGAGAGTATAAGTTCGTGTTCACAGAAAGAAATTAGTATTCGTTTCAGTGACGGGCACCTTAACTTTATGTATAAGTTAGAAGGTCGAGGGTAAAACCGTTCGAGAGCGTTACCACCTAATTTGAGAATCGAACGCCTTAGTTATTCGCTTCAACTATCGTTTGAGTCCGGGAGTCAAACCAGATATTCCGGAGTAAGTCCGCCTAACAGTTTTGGCAACAGATACCTTAATTCGCGGTTTGAATACTAAAGTAGAGCGTGAAACCGGTTGGGAACGATACCAGTTGGTATAAGAGTATTCTTGTTACCGAATACATTACCTTCTTGCGACGTAAACCTCTGTAGCGAGTGTCATGCTTAATGCTCACTGAAACAAATTAAGAGACATTTTAGCAGACGGACGCCTTATCTTCATGTATCAATAGAAAAATCGCCAGTCAAACTATCCCAGTGCGATCGCGCCTTCTTTAAGATTCGAAAGGCTAAGTCAATAGCTCCACGTATCCTGCTATTCCGATAGGCAAACCATGTACGCCGGATGCCAGTCCGCCGTGCACTATTCACAATGGGCATATTAATACACGGTTTGGATATTACAGCAGAGAGTGAAACCGGTTGAAAGCGTTACCAGTTTGTACAAAGTCAAACGTGATATCAATTATCATACCTTCCGAGAACCCAACACGCTGCCACGAATGTGTTGATTAATGTCAACGGAAAGAAACAAGTATACATTGTAGTGACTGGTACCTCAATTTGATGCGTGGGTGAGCATACAGGTAGGCAAACCGTTCCTGTACCTTACCACCTTCTTAGTGATTTGATCAACTAAGTCAATAGCGTCACCTGTAAGTGTAATTCCGCGAGTCACACCACGAATGTCAGGAGTAAATCCTCTGTATTCTATTCGCAATGCACACCTTAATTCGCGGTTTGAATATTAAAGTGGAGTATGAACTAGCTTGACAACGTTACCTATTGGTCTAATATCTAAAGCTTTGCCGAATACCTCACCCTCCGTGAACCTAGCCCGCTGTAGCGTGTGTCTTGCTTAATGATCACGGACACAGATGAGTAGACATGCTAGCAGACAGGCACCACATATATTTAGAATGGAACGGCTGGTTCTGTAGCTTCACTAATACTGTGATGCGGAGATTCAAACCATGTATTCCCGGGGTAATCCGGTGAGGAGTAGTGGCAGCAGACAACTTAATTCACGATATGAATATAAAAGTACATAGTGAAACCGTCGTAGAATGATACCTGTTAGTATAGATTCAAACCTTTTACCGAATACCTAACCTTCCGAGAACATAGCCCGCTGTATCGAGAGCGACAATTTGTGCTCAGAGGAAGACACTAGTATACAATTTAGTGACTGGAACTTACTGTTCTGTATGAGATATACGACCGAGTGTCAAACCGCTTGGGAACGTTACCACATTCTGTGATGTTCGGGCGGCAAAGTCGATAGCCTCACGTATCCTGTGATTCCGAGAGTCAAACCAGGTATTTATGGAGCAAGCCCGCTGGACAGTATAGGCATTACACACCCTATATCAAGGTATAAGTATTAATGTACAGGTTCAAACCGTCGTAGAAAGCAACGTACTGGTACATAGTCAAACTTGTTACGGAAGGCCATACGTTCCAAGAAGCTGACCCGCTGCATAGAGAGTATAACTTCGAACTCAGAGAAGAAAATTAGTCTACACACTAGTGACGACCTTCTTGACTACATGTATAAAATAGAAGATGCACGGTTAAACCGTTCGAGAACGATACCACCTTCTTTGAGTGTCGAACGGCTTTGTCTACAGCTTCAAATATCAGGTTACTGTGGGACTCAAACCAGATATACACGGAGGAAGCCGGCCGTACAGCACTGGAACTAGTCACCATATTTCATGCTATAGATATTAAAGTGCAGTGTCAAACCGTTGTCGAACTTTACGAATTGGTACAGCGTCAAACCTTTTACCGAAGTCCTTACCTTCCTAGAAGGCTGCCAGCTGCTTCAAGAATATAACTTCGTATTCAGAGAAGTAAATTACTTTACAATACAGTAAAGGTGCACGATAACTTCGTGCACGAATTATATTGACGAGAGGCAAACTGTTCCACAACGATATCACCTACATGGATAGTCGCACAGCTAATTCAATAGCTCCACCTGCGATGCGATTTCGAAAGTCGAACCATGTACTACAGATGTAAATCCGCTAAACACCATCGGAAATAGGCACCATAATTCACTGTACAAATATTAAAGTAGATAGTCAAACCACCGGTGAACAATACAGGTTGGTATAAAGATATTCTTTTTAAGAAGTACCATACCTTCCGAGAACCTAGCCGACTGTAGGGAGTGTCTCGCTTCGTCTTAAGGGAAATTAATTGGTATACATTGTAGAGACGGGTATCTTAATTTCATGCATGATTTATAATATCGAGTGTCAAATAGTTTGAGGAAGTTACCACTCTCTTTGACAGTCGAACGGATTAATCAATAGCTTAATCTAGCCTATGAGTTCGAGAGAAAAGTCAGGCAATCCAGGAGTAAATCCGCTGAAGAGTATTGGCAATAGACATCTTAATTTACCGTTCGAATATTACTGTAGAGCTTCAAACCGTATGAGAGCGTAGCCAGCTTTGTAGAATGTGAAAGCTTTTAGCGAAGACCTAACACTCCGGAAGCATGTCCCGGTGTATCGACGGTATAACATCGTGATCACAGGACCAAATTAGTAAACATTTTAGTGACGCTCACCTTATTTTCATGTATGTATTAGATGCTTGACTATCACGCATTTCGAGGTCGTTACCACCTATATTCGGAGCTACACAGCTGAGCCAATGGTTTCACCTATCCTGTGATTGCGAGAGTCAAACCAGGCATTCCGGGAGTATATCCGCTGAACAGTGTGGGCAATAGACACCTTAGTTCACGGTTTGAATATTACAAGAGAGTGCCAAACCGTTGTAGACCGCTACTCATTTGGTATAGAGGCAAACCTTTTACTGATGGCATTACTGACCGAGAAGCTAACACGATGTATCGAGCGTATAACTTCGTGTTCAGAGAGAGACATTAGTATACATTTCAATGGTGGGCCTCTTAACATCATGTAGGGATTAGAATGTCATGTGCAAAAGAGTTCGAGACCGTTACCACCTTCTGTGATATTTGAACACCTATGTCAATAGCTTCACCAATCCTGTTGTTCCGATAGCCAAACCAGGTACTCCGCCAGTAAATGCGCTGTACAGTATTGGCAGTAGAATCCGTAATTCATGATCTGAATATTAAGGAAGAGCGCCATTCCGTTTGAGAGCGTTACCTATTCCTACAGTGTCAAACTTTTCACTGAAGGCCCTACCTTCCGCGAAAATCACCCGCCTCATCGAGAGCATAACATTGTATTCAGAGAAAGAAGTTAGTATTCATTTTAGCGACGAGCACCTTAATTTCATGTTTGAATTGGAAGCTCGAGGGTCAATCCGTTCTAGAACGTAACTACCTACTTTGAGAGTGGCACAGCTACGTCAATAGATTCACCTATCCTTTTACTCCGAGAGTCAAGACCTGTATCCCAGGAGTATCTCCACTGCACAGCATTGGCAATAGACACCTTGTTTCCCGAGTTGAATATTGCAGCAGAGTGTCAATCCTTCGGAGAAAAAGACCAATTGGTACAAAGTCATTCTTTTTAAACCATATCTTACAATCGAGACCTCAAGTTGCCGTAGCGATTGTCTTGCTTCGGGTTCACAGGAACGTACTAGTAGACGCTTTCGCAGACGGGTACCTTATTTTCTTGAAAGAGTTGAATATTCGGGAGGCAAACCTGTCGGGAACGTTCCAACTTTCTATGGGAATCGCACACCAAAGAAAATTGCTTCACCTATCCTGTGATTCCGAGACTCACATCAGGTATATCAGGAGTAATTGCGCTATACAGAGTTGGCAATAGACACCTCAATTCAGCGTTTGAATATTGGCAGCAGGCCGTCAGGCTGTTGTAGAACATTACCTATGGGTGTATGGTCAAACTTCTTACCGAATTACTTACCCTCCGAAAGACTAACCCACGTTATCCAGAGTATAACACCGTGATCATGGATACAAACTAGTATACATTTTAATGACGAGCACCTTAATTTCATGCATGCATTAGACGCCCGAGGGTCATGCCTTTCGAGTACGTAACAACATTCATTGAAACTCGACCGGCTAAGTTAAAAGCTGCACATACCCAGTAATTCCAATAGTCAAACCAGGTATTCCTGGAGTAAATCCGCTGAACACTATTGGCAATAGACACCTTATATCACGGTTTGAATATTAGAATAGAGCGTTAAACCGTTTTTGGACGTTACCAACTGCTATGGTGTCAATCGCTGTACTTAAGACAATAACTTTCGAGAACCTCACCCGCTTCATCGATAGTATCACATCGTGATCAAAAGGCGAATTAGTGTACATTTTAGCGACGGCACCTTAACTACATATATGAGTTAGGCTATTGGCCGTCAAACCATTCAACAACGTTACCAACTTCTTTGAGGGTCGAACGGCTAGGTCAAGAGCTTCACATATCCTGCGACTCTGAGAGTCAAATACGGTAATCCGGGAGTAAATGCGCTGAACAGTATCAGCATCATATCCCTTCTCGACGGTATAAATATAAAACTCCAGAGTGAGACCATTGTTGAACGTTACGATTTGTTATTGAGCCAAACTTTTTACAGATGGCTCTACTTTCTGAGAACCTAACGCGCTGCATGATGAGTGTATCTTCGTGTGCAGACAAGCCAATTAGCATCCATTTTAGTGATGGGCACCATTGATTCATGTACGAATTAGAATGTCGATGGTTAAACCGTTCGAGAGCGTCACCACCCTCTTTGGGAGTCGAAGGGCTAATTCAATAGCTTCATCGACCCGGTGGTTCGAGGAAGCAAGGCAGGTAGTCCTGGGGTAAATTCGCTAAACAGTATTGCCAATAAACACGATAATTCACAGTTTGAATGCTAAAGCAGACCATCAGCCGTTGTAGAACGCTACTCATTGCTACAAAGGCGAACCTATGACTGAAAGCCTTACCTTCCGAGAAGCTAACATGCCGTATAGGGAGTATAACTTCGTGTTCAGAGAACGAAATTACTATTCATTTCCGCGACGGGAGCTTATCTTCATGTATAAGTCGGATGATCAAGGACCAAGCAGCTCGAGAACGCTGCCACGATCAGTGAGGGACGAACGTCTACGTTAATAGCCTCACCCATCCTGCAATTCCGAGAGTCAAATCAGGTATTCCGGGCGTAAATCAGCTGTAAAGCATTGACAATAGACACCTCAATTCACGATTTGAGTATTAAAGTATGGCATCAAACCGTTTGAGAGCTGGCATAAACTCTAACGTTTTACAGAAGGCCTTACCTTCCGACAAGCTAACATGCCGTATAGGGAGTATAAGTTCGTGTTCCGAGAAAGATATTAGAATACATTTTAGATATGGGCATCATAAGTTCAAGTAGGAGTTATAAGATAGATCGTCAAATCGTTCCAGAACGATGCCACCATCTTTGAGAGACGCACAGCTAATTCAATAGCTCCACCAATCCTGTGATTCCGAGAGTCGGACACAAATATTCCCGGACTAAATCCGCTGAACGGTATTGGCACTAGGCACCTTATTTCACGGTTTGAAGTCAAAGTGGAAGGTCAATAATTTTGAGATCGATACCAATTGGTATAAAGACCTACTGATGGCCTCACCCACCGAAAGGCAAACGCGCTCCATCCGTGGTATAACATCGTGTTTAGAGGAACAAATTAATTTACATTGTGGTGGCGGTCACCTTAATTTCATGTATGAACTGGAATATCTATGGTGAAACCGTACGAGATCGTTTCCACCATCTTGAGAGTCGAACGGATAAGTCAATAGCTACATCTATCCTATGATTTCGAGAGTCAAACCAGGTAATCCGAGAGTAAGTCCGATGAAGAGTATGGCAATTGACACCATCATTCACGGCTCGAATATTTAGTCAGGGCGTCAAACCGTTCGAATGCGTTACCAATTGGTGTAAAGTCAATGGTTTTATCGAAGGCCTTACCTTCTGCGAACGACGCCGGCATCATCGAGTCTGTATCATCGTGTTCAGAGACAGAAAGTGGTATTCATTTTAGTGCCGAGCACCTTAACTTTATGTGTGAATTAGGAGACCGAGGGTCAAACCGCTCGAGAACGTTGCCATATTCTGTAAGACACGAACGGCTAAATCAATGCCATCACCTATCCTGCGATTCAGAGAGTCAATCCAGGTATGCCTGGAGTAAATACTCTGAACATTAATAGGAATAGACACCTTAATTGACGGTATGAATATTAATATAGGGCGTCAAGCAGTGGTGGAACGTTACATACTCTATAGAATCAAACCTTTTACCGAAAGCCTGTCCTTCGGAGAAACAAGCCCGCTGTATCGAGCGTATAATATCGTGTTCAGAGGAACAAATTAGTATTCATATTCGTGACGGGCACCATATTTTTATCTATGAATAGAAAACTCGAGTGCCAAACCGATCGAGGGCGTTACCACCATCTTTGGGATTCAAACGTCAAAATGTCAATATCTTCAACCATCTTGTGATTTCGAAAGTGAAACCATGTATAAGAGTAAATCCGGAGTAAATCCGCTGAACACTAATGGCAATAGTATTATCAATTCACAGAGTCAAATCTCTGTAGACGGTTACTTATTGGAAGAGTGTCAATCTTCACACCGTGGGCCTCACTCTTCGCTAACCTAACCCGCTGTATCGAGAATATAACTACGTGTTCTAAGGCACGAACTAGGGTACATTTACTGAAGAGCGCCTTAATTGCATGCATGAATTAGAAAATCGCAGGTGGAACCGTGCGACAACTTTACCAGTTCTACGAGAGACGAGCAGCTAATTCAGTAGCTTCACCTAAGTAATTCCCGTAATTCCGAGAGTTAACCCGGGAAAACAGAGACCTAATTCCGTTGAATAGTATTATCACTTGACACCTTAATTCGCGGTGTGGACATTAAAGTAGAGCGTCAAAACTTTCGAGAACGTGTCTACCTTCCTAGAGATTTCGAACAGCCAACGCTTCTTGAGAGTTGAACAGCCAAGTCCATAGCTTCACCTATCCAGCGTTTGCGAGAGTCAATCCAGATATTCCGGGAGTACATCCGCTGAAGAGTATTGGCCATACACACCATTATTCACTGTATAAATATTAAGACACTGAGTCAAACCGCTGGAGATCATTATAAATTAAAATACAGTAATAACTTTTATGCAATACCTTACCTTCCGAGAACCTAACCCGCTGTAGCGAGTGTCTAGCTACGTGCTTACAGAAACAAATGAGTAGCAAAGTCGAGAGTCAACCTCCTGGAGAACGTTAGCACCTTTTTTTACAGTCGTACTGCTAAGTCAGTAGCTCAACCGTCCCTGTTTTTTCGAGAGTAAGAGCAGGAATTCCGAGAGTAAGATCAGGAATTCCAGGAGTTAATCCGCTGTACAGTATTGGCAATACACACTTTAATTCTCGGAATCAATATGAATGTATATAATCATGCCGTCGTAGAACGTTAAATATTGACACACAGTAAAAGATTTACAGATAACCGTATCTTCCGTGGACCAGACTCGATGTATCAAGAGTACATCTTCGTGTTTAGTAAAACATATTAGAATACGGTTCAGTGACGAGCACCTGAATTTAATGTATGATATTGAATATCGAGGGACAATCCGATGGGGAACGTGACCACCTCTTTTGCGATTCGATCGGCGAAGTCAGTCACCTCAATTATCCTGAACCTCCGGAAGTCAAACCAGGCACTACGGGAGTATATCCGCTGAACAGTATTGAGAACAGACACCTCAGTTCTCGGTATCAATATTAAAATAGAGCGTCACATCGTTTCAGAACGATATTAATTGCTACAAAGACAAACCTTATAGAGAAGGCGCTACCTTCAGCGAATATATCCTGCTTCAGCGAGAATATAACTTAGTGTTCAGAAAAAGACGATAGTATTCATTTCAGTGACGGGCACTTTAGCTTCATACTATGAATTACAAGATCGAGCATCAAACCGCTCGAGAACGTTGCCACCTCCTGTGAGAGACGAATGGTTAAGTGAATAGTTCCACCTATCCTAAGATTCCGCGATCCAAATCAGGTATTCCGGGAGCAAATCCGCTGAACAGTAATGGCAAGAGGCGTTTTAACTCACGGATTTAAGATTATAGTTGGTCGTCAATCCATTTGAGAAATTTACGTATTGCATTATAGTCAAAATTTTACTGAAGGCCTTACCTACCGAGGAGCTAACACTCCGTGTCGAGAGTATAACATCGTGTTCAGAGAAGGACGGTAGTATAACTATTAGTGACGGGCATCATAGGTTCATATATGAATTGGACGAAAGGGTGTCAAATCGTTCCAGAACGATACCACCTTCCTTGGGAGATGAAGCTCTAAGTCAATAACTTGTCGTCTTGAGATTCCGAGAGCCAAACCGGGTATTCCGACAGTTAGTCCGCTTAAGACATTTGGCAATAGACATATCAATCCGCGGCATGTATACTAAGGTAGAGAGTCAAACCCGCGGAGAACATTACCAATTGGTATAATGTCCTTTTCCTTCCGAATAGCTTCCTTTCTGAGTTAGAAGAACGAGAATCCAACCGTTGGAGAACGTTACCACCGTCGTTGCGAATCGAACGGCTATGCCCATAGCTTCACGTATCCTTCGATTTTGTGAGTCAAACCAGGTATCCCGGGAATAAGCCAGCTGTACAGTATTGATAGTAGACGCATTAGTTCAGGGTTTGAATAAAAAAGTAAAGCGCCAAACCATTTTAGAGCATTTCCAGTTGGTATAAAGGCAAACGTTTTACCGAAGGCCTTACCTTCCGCGAACCTCACCCGCTTCATCGAGAGTGTAACTTCGTGTTCAGAGAAAGAAATTAATATTCAATTCAGTGACTGGCACCTGAACGTCATGCATATATTAGAAGATAGGGGGTCATGCTGTTCCAGAACGTTACCACCTTCCGTGTGAGATGAACGGCTAAGTGTATAACTTCACCTATCCAGTGATGCCGAATGCCAAAGCAAGAATTCCGGGAACAGTATTGGCATCGTTCTCCCTATTTCATAGTATAAATATTAAATTCCAAGGTCAAACCATTGTAGGACGTTACGTATTTATATTGAGTCAAACTTTATAGCAAAGGGCTTACCATCTGGCAAGCTGACCAGCTGTATCCACATTATATCTGCGTGCTCAGAGGAGCAAATTTGTATGCATTTTAGTGACTGACGCATTAATTTCACGTATGAATTAGAAAATCGAGGATCCAACCGATCGGAAACGTTACCACATTCTTCGAGAGTCGGACGCCTGAGTCAATATCCTCACCAATGCTTTGATTCCGAGAGTGAAACTCTGCATTCCGGGAGTATATCTACTGAAGAGTATTGGCCATGAACCCCATAATTCAGGATATAAATATTAATGTACTGAGTCAAACCGTCGGAGAACACTATCAATTAAAATAAAGTATTACTTTTTACCCAATACCTTGACGTATGTGTACTTATCCCTCTGTAGCGAGTGGCAAGCTTGTGATCACGGAAACATATGAGTAGACATTTCAGCATTCGGACACCTCAGTTCCACGTATGAATAGTAAAATCGGGAGTCAAACTGCTCGAGAACAATAGCATTCATTTTGGGAGTCGTACTTCTATGTCAATAGCTCTCCCTACCCTGTTATTCCGAGAGTCTACCCGCAGTATAATGTCGGCAACAGACACATTAATTCACAGAATAAATGGTAACGATCAGAATCATACCGTTGTAGAACGTTACCCACAGGTGTAGAGTCAATCTTCATACTGAATACCTAACCTTCCTTTCAGCTATACCGCTGTTTCGAGAGCATAAATTCGCGCTCAGAGAAACAATTTGGTATGCATTTCAGTGACGGACATATTAATGTCATGTGTGAAATTGCAGATCAAGGGTCAGACCGTTCGGTAATGTTGCCACTTTCTTTGAGAATCGAACGTCTAAGTCAATATCTCACCTATCATACGATTCCACGTGCCAAGGCAATTATTTCGGGAGCAAACTCGCTGAACATTATTGGCAATAGACGCTTTAATGCACGGCATAAATATTAAGGTAGAGCGACCATCTGTCGGTGGTCATAACCAATTCGCATAAAACGATTCTATTTACCGAACACCTTACCTGCCGAGAATATTATCCCGATGTAGGTATTGTCTTGCTCGTTGTTGACGGAAACAAAATACTGGACATTTTGGCAGACGCACAGCGTAGTTTCATGTATGAAGAGCAAGACCGAAAATCAAACCGTTCGAGAACGTTACCACCTTCTTTGAGAATAGAACGGCAGATTCAATGGCTTCACCTATCGTGTGATTCCGAGAGACAAATCTGGTACCCGAGAGGAAATCTGCTGAACCGTATTGGCTATAGACACCATAATTCACGGTATGGATATTAAAGCAGACCGTCATGCCCGTTATAGGTCGTTAACCATTTGTATCTGGACATTCTTCTTACCGACGGCTTCACCATCCGAGAACCTAACCCGCTCTAGCGAGTGCCCTGCTTTATGTGCACGGAAACAAATTAGTTGCCACTTTAACGGACAAATGCTACATGTTTATGTATAAATATCAACATCGAGTTGTCAAAGAGTTCGAGAACGTTACCACCTTCTTTGAGATTCGAACGGCTATGCCAATAGTTTCACGTATCTAGCGATTTCGAGAGTCAAACCAGGTATTCCGGGAGTATATCTGCTCAAGAGTATTGGTATTAAACACCTTAACTCACGAATTGAATACTAAAGTAGAGCGTTAAATCGTTTGAGATCCTTGTCAATTTGTATAAAGTCACACGTTTTACTGAAGATCTTCCCCTCCGAAAAACTGACCCGATGTACGGAGACAATAACGTCGTGTGCAGTGAAAGAAATTAGTGTTCATTTTAGCGACGCGCACCTTTATTTCATGTATGAATTAGAAGATTGAAGGTCAAATCGTTCGAGAACATAGCCGCCTACCGTGTGAAAAGAACGGCTAAGTCAATAGTTTCACCCATACTGTGATTCCGAAGGCCAAGAAAGATGTTCCCGGAGTAAATCCGCTGAACAGGAGGGGCAATGGACACCTTAATTCACGGTTTGAATATTAATATAGACCGTCAAACCGTTCTAGTGCGTTTCCAATTGCTGTGCAAATCGTTTTACCGAAGACATTACTTCCCGAGAACCTCACCCGCTTCAACGAGAGTGTAACCCCGTGGTCAGAGGAAGAAGTTTGTATTCACTTTAGTGAGGGCCACATTAACTTCGTGTATGAATCAGAAGATCGAGGGTGAAACACTGGGAGAACATAACCACCATCTTGCAGAGTCGAGCGGCTAAGACTATAGATTCCCATCCTATAATTCCGAAGGTCAAAGCAGGCATTCCAGGTGTAAGCCCACTGAACGGTATTGGTAATAGACAGCTTCTATCACTTTCAGAATATTATAGTTGAGCGTCAAACTGTCTAAGAACGTTACCAATTATTATAAAGTCAAACGTTTTACTGATGTCCATACGCTCAGGAAGCCTAACGCGCTGTATCGTAGTGACCATAGAATCAAATTAGTATACACGTTAGTGACATGCACCTTACATTGATGCGTGAATAAGGAGATCGAAAGTTAGAGCTGGCGACAACGTTACCACCTTCATTGAGTGTCGCATAGCTATATCTATAGCTTCACCTATCCTGTGATACCAATTGTCAAGCCAGGTATTCAGGGAGTAAATGCACTGTATTGTAGCGGCAATTGAGTCATTAATTCACGGTATGTATATTAAAGTAGGGAGTCAAAACCCTGTAGGACGTTACATATTTCTATAGAGTTAACTTCTTGCAGATGGCCTCACCCACCGAAAGCCTAATCGGCAGTATCGGGAGTACAACATCGTGTTCAGAGGAACAAATTAATTTACATTTTAGTGACGGGCACCTTAATTTCTTGTGTGACTCAGAAGATCGAGGGTAAAATCGTTCGAGAATGTTACCAACTTCGTTGAGAATCGAACGCCTTAGTTATTAGCCTCACTTAGCCTATGTTTCCAAGAGTCAAACTAGGTATTCCAGGAGTCTATACATTGCACAGTATTAACAATGGACATCTTAATTGACGGTACGAATATTTATGTCGAGAGTCAAACCCATCGAGAACGTAATCACTTGATATAGAGCCGAAGCATTTACAGAAAATCTTCCCATCCGAGAAACAACACCTGCTACATCGGGAGTATAAATTCGTGTTCAGAGAAACAAATTGGCATACATTGCTGGGACGGGCTCCTTAATTTCATGTATGCAATAGAACATCGATGGTCAATCCTTTCGTGGACGTTACCAACAACATTTAGAGTCGAACGGCTAAGTCAAAAGTTTCACCTTTCCCGTGATTCCGAGGGTGAAACCAGGTGTTCCGGAAGTAACTTGGCTGAAAAGTATTTGCATCAGGCATATCATCAGGCGGTCCGTATATTAAAATAGAGAGCCAAACCTTCAGAGAACATTAGTAACTACTATAAAGTCCATCTCTTCCAGAACTCCTTACCTTCCGAGAACTTAACCCGCTGTATCGTGAGTATATCTTCGTGTTTCAAGAAGCAAATTAGTATTCATTTTGGCAGACGGACAGTTTTTTTTTCATGTATAAATAGCAGAACCGAGAATCAAACCATTGGAGGTCGATCCCACCTTCATTGAAAGTCGCACATCGAACTCACAAGCTCCACCTGTCCTGTGGTTCCGAGAGTCAAACGAGGTACTACGGGAGTAAATCTGGTGATAAGTATTGCCAATAGGACACTTAACTCACGGTTTGAATATTAAGGTAGAGCGTAAAACCGCTGTAGAACGCTACCTATTCGTATAGGATCAAGCTTGGTAGGCCGTACCATCCCAGAATTCCAATCCGCCGTTGGCCATGTCGCGCTTAGTGTTCATTGAAACAAAATAGGAGACATTTTAGAGTGGGGCACGTTAATTTTATGTATGAATTAGAAGATCGAGATCTAACAGTTCGATTTCGTTACCACCTTCGGTGAAAGACGAACGACTAAGTCGATATCTTCACCTATCCAGTGATTCGGATAGTCAAACCAGGTATTGCTGGAGTAAATCCGCAGAACATTACTGCCAACAGACACCATAATTCACGGCTTGAACAGTAAAGAGGAACGACAAACCGTTTGAGATCATTACCAATTGAAATACAGTCTAACACATTATAGATGGCCTTACCTACGAAGATACAAACTCGCCGTTTCGTGAGCCTAACCTCGTGTCCAGTGAAAGAAATCAGTCTTCATTTCAGTGACAGCCACCTTAACTGCATGTATGCATTAATATATCGAAGGGCAGTTCCAATAGCATCAAATGTAATTGTGATTCCGAGAGTCAGTCCTGGCACTCCAGGAGTGAATCGTTCGTGTTCAGTGGATCAAATTAGTAAACATTTTGTGACGGGGACCTTAATTTCATTATGAACAAGATGATCACGGGTCAAACCGTTCGAGAGAGTTACCACCTTTTTTGAGATTCAAACGGCTAAGTCAATAGATTCATACATGCTGTGATTCAGGAAATCAAGCGAGATATTCCGGGAGTAAATGCGTTGTACAATATTCGCAATACATACCGTAATTCACGGATTGAATATTAAAATAGAGCGTTACACAGTATGAGAACTTTACAATTGCTATAGTGCCAAACATATTTCCGAACACCTCACCGACCGTGAAGCTACCCCGCCGCATCGAGAGTATAGCCTCGTTTTCTGGGAAGAAAATTCATATGCACTTTATTAGCGGGCACCTTCATTTCAAGTATGGATTAGAAGTTCGAGGGTCAATCCGTTGGAGAACGTTACCACCTTCTTCGAGTATCAAAGGACTATGTTAATAGCACCACCTATACTGCGATTCCGCGATTCAAACCAGGTAATCCGGGAGTACCTCCGCAGAACGGTATTTGCATTAGTATTGGCAATGTGCAGCGTCAAACCGTTGTAGAATGTTGACTATTGGTAGGGAGTCAAACTTTATATCGTGGGCCTTACTTTCCGCGAACCGCACCCGCTGTACCGAGAGTATAACTACCTGTTCAGAGATACAAATTAGTATACATCCTATTGTCGCGTACCTTAATTTCATGCATAATGTAGAAGATCGAGCGTCAAGCCGGTCGCGTACGTTACCACCTTCCTCAAGAGTCGAACGGCTAGCTCAATGGCATCACCTATCACACGAAGTTATACTCTCGATGCAGCGGGTTAAGTCCTCGGGTGGTAAGGCCTTCGCTAGAGCGATTGACCTTATGTCAATTGGAAACGTCCTCAAACGGTTTAGCGCTATACTTTAGTATTCAAACCGTAAACTTAGGAGAAGATTGTTAGTACTGTGCAGCGCATTTACTGCCGTAATATCCCGTTTGACTTTTGGAATCGCTGGATAGGTGAAGCTATTGACTCAACCGTTCGTCCCGTAAAGTAGGTGTGATCGTTCTCGAGAGGTTTGACACTCGATCTTCTAATTCATACATGAAATCATGGTGCGCCAGTCTAGGATGCCTACTGATTCGTCCCTCTGAACACCATATTATACTCTCGAAACAACGGGTTAGCTCTTCGAAGGGTAAGGACTTCAATAAAACATTTGACTCTATACCCGTGTACATGGTTCTACAACGGTTTGACTCTGTACATTAATATTCGAACAGTAAATTGAGGTGGCTCTTGCCTATGCTGTTTAGCGGATTTACTCCCGCAATACCTAGTTTTGCTAACGGAATCACAGGTTAGGTAAAGCTGCTGTCTTAGCCGTTCGTCCCTCAGAAAAGGAGATACCGTTCTCAAACGCATTGACTCTCGATCTTGTAAATACTGCATGAAGTTTACGGGCCCGTCACTGAAATGAATACTAAGCTCATTCTCTGAACTCAGTCTCTATAGCAGTGTGTAATGATGTGCAAAGATTTGACGCCCTGCTATAACATTCACACAGTGCATTAAGATGTCTATTGGCAATACGGATCGGAGGACTTAATCCAGGTGCACCTTGTTTGACACGCCGTATGACTGGATAGGGAAAGTATTGACTTAGCTGTTCGTCTCTCGCAAATGGTGGTAACGATCTCTAATGGTTTGAACCTCGATTTCCTAATTTTTACAAGAAATTAAGGTGCTCGACAATGAAATGAATACTAATTTCTTTCCCTGATCACGAAGTTATACTCTCGATACAGCGCGTTACGTTCTCGGAGGGTAAGGTCTTCGGTAAGAAGAATGACTTTATACGAATAGGAATCGTTCTGCAACAGTTTGACGCTCTACGCTAATATTCAAACCAAGAACTAAGGTGTCTATTGCCAACACTGTTCAGCAGACTTACTCCGGGAATGACTGGTTTGACTCTAGGAATCTCAGGATAGGTGAAGCTACACTCATAGCCGTTCCCATTTCAGAGAGGGTGGCAACGTTCTCGAAAAGTTTGAACCTCGAACCTCTTATTCATAATGAAATTAAGGTGCTCGTCACCAAAATATATACTAGTGCACACCTCTGATCACGCTGTTATACCCTCGTTATTGCGGGTTATGATCTCGGAAGGTAAGGTATCAGGTAAGGAGTATGTCGTTTTGCCACTTGGTATCGTTCTAAAACGATTTGACGTTCTACTTTGAAATTCATACCGAGACTTCAGGTATCTCTTATCAATACCGTTCAGTAAATTAACTCCTGGAGAACCTGATTTGCATCCTCGGAATCACAGTATAGCTGCAGCTATTGACTCAGACGTGCGACATTCAATAGAGGAGGTAACGTTGTCGAACGCTTTGACTCTCGGTGTTGACATTTATACACAAACATCTGGTCTCCGTCCGCGAAAATCTTTACTAATTTGTTCCTGTTAACATTAAGCAGGACACTCGCTACAGCAGGATTGGATCTCAGAAGGTAAGGTATTCAAAAATGGAATGACATTATACGAATTAGTAACGTTCTCAAACGGTTTGACGCACTACGTTAATAATCAAACCGTGAATGAAATTGTCTCATGCCTAAACTGTTCAGCGGATTTAGTCCTGGAATACCAGGTTGACTGTCGGAATCTTAACTACAGGGGAAGCTGTCGACTTATCCGTCCATCTCCCAATGAAGCAAGTAACGTTCTCGAACGGTTCCCTGTTTCGATCTTCTTATTCATATATGAAGTTAACGTGCGCGTCTCCAAAATGTACGCAACGTTATACCCACGATACAGCGGGTTATGTTCTCGGAAAGTAAGGTATCCGGTAAATAGTATGACGTTATGCCAATTGCTAACGTTCTCAGACAGTTTGTCGCTCTACTTCTGTATTCAAACCGAGAGTTGAGGTGTCTATTGCCAATACTGTTCAGCCCATTTACTCCAGGAATATCTGGTTTTACTCTCGAAATCACAGGGTAGGTGATGCTATTGCCTCAGCTATGCGACCCCAAATGAAGGAGCTAACGCTTTCGAACGGTGTAACTGTAGGTCTTCTTATTCATACCTTAAATTAAGGTACCGGTCATTGAAGTGTATACTAATTTGCTTCTCTGAACACGAAGTAAAACGCTGGGTACAGCGGGTTAGGTAATCGGATGGTAAGGTCTTCGGTAATACGTTTGACTTTATACCAACTGGTAACGATCTCAAGCGGTTTCATGCTCTACTTTAATATACAAACAGGGTATTAAGCTGACCACTGCCAATACGGTGCAGCGGGTATGCTGCTAATATACCTAGTTTTTCTCTCGGAATCACAGGGTGGGTGAAGCTATTGACGTAGCCGTTCGTCACTCACAGAAGGCGGTATCCCTCTTAACAGGTTTGATCCTCGATCTTCTAATTCATACATGAAAATAAGGTGCTCGTCACTAAAATGTATTTAGAATTTGCTTCTCTCAACACGAAGGAACACTCTCGATCCAGCGGGCTAGCTTCTCGGAACGTGAGACTTTCGATGAAAGGTTTGACTCTGTACGAATACGTAACGATCTGCAACGGTTCCGCACTTTTCTCTAATACTGAAACAATGAAATAAGGTGACTATTGACAATACTGTTGAGCGCATCAACATCGGGAATACATGGGTTACTCTCACAATCACAAGAAATGGCGAAGCTATTGGCTTCGCCGTTCGAATCTCAATGTGGGTGGTATCGTTCTCGGACCGTTTGATCTTCGGTCATCTAATTTATACATGAAATTATGGTGCCACCATTAAGATGACCTCATTCAAATTGGCAATGTTCTCCGAACGTCTCAGTCTCTACTTTATTATTCATACCGCGAATTAATGTGTCTATTGTCAATACCCTTCAGCGGATTCACTTCCGAAGTACCTGGTTTGACTCTCGGAATCACGGGATGGGTGAAGCTATTGACTCAGATGTGCGTCTCTCAAAAAAAGGTGGTAACATTCTCAAACGGTATAACATTTGATCTTCCTAATCATAAATGAAGTTATGGTTCGCGTGACTAAACGATTACTAATTTGTTCCTCTGAACACAATGTTATACCCTCGATACACTGGGCTACGTTTTCGGTGGGTACGGCATTGTGTAAGAAGTTTAACCCTACAGGAATAGGTAATGTTCTACAACTGCTTGACGGCTTGCTTTAATATTCAAGCCGTGAATTTGAGGTGTCTATTGCCAATACTATACATTGCGATTACTCCCGAATTATGTTGTTTGACTTTCGGAATCACAGGATATTCGAAGATATTGACTTAGCCGTTCAAATCGCATGGAAGGTAGTAACGTTCTCGAACCATTTGACACTCGATCATATAACTCATACTTGAAATTACGGTCTCCGTCCGCTGAAACGTCTACAAATTTGTTTCCCTGAACCCGACTTGATACGCACTATACAGCGCGTTTTACTCTCGGTAGGTAAGGACTCCGGTAAGGAGTATGACTTAAAACCAATAGGTAACGTTCTCCAGCGGTTTGTGTCTGTACTTTAATCATCGAGCCGAGAATTAAAATGTCCATTGCCAATAATGTTCAGCGAATTTACTCCCGGAATACCTGGCTTTGCTCTCAGAATCGCAAGATACGTAAAGCTATTGACTCAGCCGTTGTTATCTCACAGAAGGTGGTAACGTTCTCGAGTGGTTTCACCAACGACCTTCTAATTCATATATGAAGTTACGGCGCCCGTCACTGAAAAGATTACCGACTTCTTTCTCTGATCACTATGTTGTAATCTCGATACGACGCGTTAGCTTTTCCGAAGGGAGGGCTATCAGCAAAGTGGTTGACTCTATACTAATAGCTACAGTTCTACAACGGTTTGACGTTCCGCTTTAATAATCAAACTCTGAATTAAGGTGCCTATTGCAAATACTGTTCAGACGACATAATTCAGGAATGCCCGCTATGTATCACGAAAGCACAGGATATGTAAAGCTATTGACGTAACTGTTCGGAAATCATACAAGGTGGTAACGTTTCAGAAAGTTTTGATCCTTGATCGTCTAATTCATACATGAAAATAAGGTGCCCGTCGCTGAAATAAGTACTAATTTCTTTCTCGGAACGCAAGGTTATACTCTAGATGAAACGAGTGAGGTTCGAAGAAGGTAAGGCCATTGTTAATGCGATTGACTTTATACCAATTGGTAACGCTCTGAAACGGTTTGAAGCTCTCATTCAATATTCAAACCGTGAATTACAGTACCTGTTGCCAAAACTGTTCAGCGCACTTACTCCCGGAGTACCTGGTCTGCCTATCGGAATCGCAGGATAGGTGAAGCAATTGATGTAGCCGTTCGACACCCAAAAACGTGGTACCGTTCTCGAACGCTTTAACACGCGATCTTCTGTGTGTGCGTCTGCTGTAATGTCTACCCATTTGTTTCCGTGAGCACTGAGCATGGCACTGCCTGCGACGGGTTAAGTTCGAGGATGGTTACGTATTCGGTATAAAGAATAAATCTACCAATGGGAAATGTTCCCCGACGGTTTGACCTTCTACTTTAATATTCATACCGTGCATTAAGGTGTATATTGCCATTACGATTCAGCGGATTTGCTCCTGGAATACCAGGTTTGACTGTCGGAATGACAGGATTGGTGAAGTTACTTTCTTAGCGTTTCGTCTCAGAAGGAAGATGGTACCTTTCACTGGCGGTTTGACTCTCGATTTTCGTATTTATACATGAAAATGTGGTGTCCGTTTGCTAACATGTCTACTATTTTGATTCCGTGAACATTAAGGAAGACACACACTACAGCGGAGTAGGTTTTCGGAAGGTAAGATATTCGGTAAAGAGGACGACTTTATATGAATTTTAATTATTCTTCCACGCTTTGACTCTCTTCTTTCCTATTTATACCGCGAATTAAGGTGTCCGTTGCCAATGCTGTTCAGTGCGATTACTTCCGGAATACCTGGCTTGGCCCTCGGAATTACATGGTAGGTGAAGCTATTGAGTGAGCCTTTCGACCCACATAGAGGGTAGTAATGTTCTGGAACAGTTCGATGTTCGAGCTTCTGATTAATCCGTGAGATTAAGGTGCCCAGCACTAAAATGTATAACAATTTGTTCCCCGGAACACGAATTCATACTCTCGATACAGACAGATAGGTAATCCGAAGGTTAGGTCTCGGGTTATAATTTTTGACCCTATACCAATAGGTAACGTTCTACGACGGATAAGCACTGTACTTCAATATTCATACAGTGAATTAAGGTGTCCTCTGCCAATACTGATAAGCCCATTTTCTCCAGGGATACCTGTCTTGTAATTCGGTATCACAGGATAGGTTATGCGATTGGCATATCTGTACGATTTTGTTATTTATACTTGAAAATTAGGTGTCCGACTGGTAATGTGTCTACTAATTTAATTCCGTGACAACTAAGAGAAACAATCGCTACAGCGGGTTAGTCTTCTCGCAAGTTCCGGTCTTTGATAAAAAGGTTGACTCTATCAGAATAGATAACGTTCTACAGCGGTTTCACACCCTGCTTTAATATTCAAACCGTAAATTATGGTGACAAATGCCAATAACCGTCAGCGCATTTACTCCTGGTGCTCCAGGTCTGACTCTCTGAGTCACAGGATAGGTGACGCTGCAGACGTAACTGTGCGACTCTCAAAATAGGTGGTATCGTTCTGGAACGATTTGACCCTCTTCCTTCTAATTCGAATGTGTAATCATGTCCTTCTCTGATGGCGAAGTGATACTCTCAATACGGCAGATTAGCTTCTCGGGAGGTAAGGTTTTCGGTAAAAGGATTTTCTCTATGACAATGAGTAGCGTTCTACAACGGATTGACGGTCAGCTTTAATATTCATACCGTGAATTGGGGGGTCTATTGCCGTAACACGCCGATTTAGCTTCTGGGGCGGTACGGTGTACGGTAAAGGTGTTGATTTTATACCAATACGTAACGCTCTCAAACGGTCTGACTTTCTATTCTAATGTTCAATTAATTATGATGTCCATTGCTAATAGAGCTGGGGGCATTTTGTCCAGGATTACTTGGTCTGTCCCTCGGAATCACGCGGTAGGTAATGCTAGTGACTTAGCTGTTCGGCACTCGAAGAAGGTGGTATAGTTCTCGAATGGTTTGACGCCAGATGTTTCAATTAACACATGAAATTAAGGTGGCCGTCACTAAAATATATACTAATTTGCTTCTCTAAACACGGAGATAAAATATCGATACACCGGGTTAGCTTCTCGGAACGTAAGGCCTTCTGTTAGAAGTTTGACTGCATAGCAATAGGTGAAGTTCTACAACAGCGTGACACTGTACATTAATATTGATACCGTGAATTAACGTTATATGTGGTATAATAGCAATGCGTGTTGACTCCCGGAATATCTGGAATGATCCGCGGCATCCCGTGATATGTGTAGCTATGGATTTCAAACCTCGACTCTGGAAGTAGGTGTGAACGTTCTCCCACAGTCTTACGTTCTGTCCTCCACTGCATACACGATAATACGCTGTCCGTCTGCTAAAACGTCTACTAAATGTGATCTCGTGAAAACTGAGGAAGACAATGGCTGCGGCGGGTTGGGTTCACGGACGGTAAGGACTTCGGTAAAAAGTTTGATCCTATACCAATAGGTAGTGTTCTACTATGGTTCGCTTCAGTACTTTAATATTGAGATGGTGATTTAGAGTGTACATTGCTAACAATGTACTGGGGATTTACTTCCGGAATACTTGGTTTCACTCTTGGAATCACAGGATAGATGAAACTCTTGATTTAGCCGTTCGAATCTCAAGGCAGATGTTAACGTTCTGGAACGATTTGACCATAGATTTTCTAATTCATACTTGGAATTAAGGTGCCCGTCACAAATATGTACAGCAATTTGTTCCTCTGAACATGATTTTATTGTCTCGATACAGTAGGTTGTGCTTCTCGGAATGTAATATCGTTGGGATAGAGTTTGAATGAATCACAAGTTGTATCGTTCTATTTCGGGTTGAATCTTTATTTCAATATACATACCGTGAAATTCCTGGTTTGACTCGCTGAATTGCAGGTTTGGTGAAGCTGACGACTTATACGCTCTACTCTCGAAGAGGGTGGTAACGTTCTCAAGCGGATTGAAGCCCTGGTTTAATAATCAAACGGAGATCGAAGGTGTCTGTTACCAATAATGCTCAGAGGACATGCTCCCGGAATACCTGGTTTGACTATCGAAATCGCAGGATACGTAAAGCTATTGACGTTCTCTAGAGGATTGACACTCGATCTTATGATTCATACATGAAGTTAAGGTGCCGGTCTCTGAAATGTATACTAGTTTCTTTCTCTGAACACGAACTTATACTCTCGATGAAGCCGATGTGGTTCGCAGAAGGTAAGGCTCTCGGTATAACGTCTGACCTTATATAAATTAATAACGTTCTCAAACGGTTTGAGGCACTACTGTAATATTCAATCCGTGAACTGAGGTGTCTATTGCCAATACTGAACATCGCATTTACTCGCGGAATATCTGGTTTGACTTTCGGCACCACAGGGTATTCGAAGCTATTGACTTAACCGTTCGAATCGCAAGGAAGGTGGTAACTTTCTCAAACGATTTGACTCTCGATTTTCTATTTCACACACTGAATTATGGTGTTTGTCAAGAAAATGTCTACTAATTTGTTTCCCTGAGTACGAAGTTATACCCACGGTACACCGGTTTACGTTTTCGGAGAGTTAGGCATTCTGTAAGAAGTTTGTCTCGATACAAATTGTTTACGCATTATATGGTTTGGCTTTGCACTTCAATATTTGTAACGTGAATTATGGTGCCCCTTGCCAATACTATTCAGCGGATTTACTCTCGGAGTAGCCGGTTTCACACTGCGAGTCACTGGACAGATGAAGCTATTGTCTCAGCCGTTCGCGTCTCAAAGCGGTTTCTCTAGCGGTTTGACTCAAGACCTTCCAATTCATGCATGAAATTACGTTGCACGTCAGTTAATGTATAATAGCTTGTACCTAACAACACGGTGTTATAATCCCGATACAGCGAGTTCGTTTTTCGGGGGGAAAGGCATTCCGTAACAAGTTTCAACCTACACCTATGGGAATTGTTGCAGAATGGCTTTACGACCTGCTATAATATTCAAACCGTTAATTAAGGCGTCCATTGCAAATAGTGTTGAGCTGCTTTATTTCCGGAATACCTGGCTTGCCACTCCGAATCACAGGACAGGCGTAGCTCTACTAGTACTGTTTAGCTTGAAATTTATACAAGAAATTAAGATGACCGTCACTGAAATGACTTCAAATATGTTTCTGTGAACACGATGATATACTCTCGATACAGCTGGTTAGGCTTCTCGGAAGGTAAGGCCGTCGGTTAAAAGTTTGTCTTTATACAAATAGTTTACGTTATACATGGTTTGACGCCGTGCTTCAATCTTTATACCGTGAAATAAGGTGCCTCTTGCCAATACTTTTCAGCTGATTTACACCCGGAAAACCTAGCTTGAATCTAGGAGCCACAGGATGCGTGGAGCTGTTGACTTACTTGTGTGACTCTCACTGAAGGTGGTAACGTTATCTAATGGATTGACCCTCGATCATCATATTCATAATGAAGTTATGGTCTCCGTTACTAAAATGTTTACTAATTTGATCCAGTGAACGCTTCGTTATACTCTCGATGATGCGGTTGAGTTTCCCGGAAGGTACGGCCTTCGGAAAAACGTTTGTCTTTATACCAACTGGTAAGGTTTTTAAGCGGTTTCACGCTCTACTTTAATATTCAAGCAGTGACTTAAAGTGGCTATTCTCTATACTATTCAGCGGTTATACACTTGAAACACCTGGTTTGACTCTTGGAACCGCAGGATAGGTGACGCCATTGTCCTAGGGTTTGGATCACCAAACAAGGTGGTTCCTTTATCTAACGGTTTGACTCTCGGTTTTGATATTTATACATGAAAATATGGAGTCTGTCTGCTAGCATGACTACCAATCTGTTTCCGCGAACATTAATCAAGACACGCTCCAGCGGGATTATTTCTCGGAAGGTAAGTTGTTTGGTAAAACGTCTGACTTTATAACAACTGGTAACCTTCCCAAACGGTTTCACGATATACTTTAGTATATAAAGCGTGAAATATGGTGTACGTTGCCAATGTATACTGCGGATTTACTACTGGAATACTTGGTTTCACTAATTGAATCACATAATGGGTGAAGATATTGACTTACCCGCTCGTCTCTCAAAGAAGGTGGTAACGTTCTCTAGCGGTTTGACCCTCGATCTTCTAATTCATACTTGAAGGTATGGAGCCCGTCACTAGAATGTGTACCAATTCCTTCTTCACAACACCATGTATTTTTCTCGAAACACCTGGGTAGTTCTTCTCGAGGGTATGGCCTACAGTAAAGCGTTTGACTTTAAAGCAATTGGTATCGCAGTCAAGCGGTTTCGCGATCAGATGTAATACTCATACAGTGAACTGAAGTATTTGTTGCCAATACAGCAGAGTGGAATTATACCCGGAAATGCTGGTTTGACACGCGGAAATGCAGGATAGCTGAAGCTATTGACTTAGCCGTCCCACACTCAGGGATGGTGGTAACCTTCTCGAAAGGTTTGACCCTCGATCCTCAAAATCGTACAGAAATTATGTGGAGAGACACTACGATGACTACTAATTTGACCCTCTGCACAGGATGCTATACGCTCAACATTGCGAGTTAGTTTTTCAGGGGGCAAGGCTTCTGTAAAAAGTTTCACTCTACATCAATAGGTAATGGTCCACAAGGGCTAGACGGCGTGGTTTAATACACAATCCGTTAATTGTGGTGTTTATTGCTAATACTGTACATCGCATTTGCTCCCGGTATGAAGTTAAGGTGCCATCACTATAATGTAAACTAGTATGTTTCTCTAAACACGAACTTATACGCATGATACAGAGGGTTAGATTCTCGGACGGTAAGGCTTACAGTAAAACGTTTGACACTATACAAACTGGTATCGTCCGCCAACGTTTTGACGTTCTACTTTGATATGGAAACTGCTAATTTATGTGTCCATTTCCAATACAGTTCAGCGGATTTTCTTCAGATATACTTCGTTTAACTTTCGGAATCACAGGATGTGTGACTCCATTGACTTAGCGATTCATCTCACACAGAAGGTGGTAACGTTCTCGAACGGTTTGATCCTCGATCTCCATATTCAGTATGAGATTATGTCGCCCGTTACTAAAACGTTTATTAATGTGATCCCTTGAACACGAAGTCACACTCTCACTGATGCGGGTAACGTTCGGGTAAGGTACGGTCTTCGGTGAAACGTTTGACTTTATAACAATTGGTAACGTTCTCAGACGGTTTGAAGTTAAATTTTAAGATTCAGTCCGTGACATAAGGTGTCTCTTGCCAACACTGTTCAGCGGATTTACTGCAGGAATACCTAGTTTGACTTACCGAATCACTGTATTGGTGAAGTTATTGACATATCCGTGCGTCTCTCACAGAAGGTAGTAACGTTCTCCAACCCTTTGACACTCGATATTTCAATTCATCCATGAATTTAAGATGCCGTCACTAAATCGCATACTAGTGTGTGTCCAAAAACATGAAGCTATACTCTCGATACGGCGGGTTAGCTTCTCGGTCGGCAAGCCATTGGGTAAAATGTTTGACTCCATAGCAATTGTAATGTTCTCATACGGTGTAAAGCTCTAGTTTAATATTCAATCCGCGAATTAAGGTATGTATTGCAAATATTGTTCAACGCATTTACTGCCGGAATATCCCGTTTGATTTTCTGAATCACAGCATGTATGAGGCTATTAACTTCGCCGTTTGAATCACATAGACGGTGGTAACTTTCTCGAACGGTTTGACCCGTGATCATCTTGTTCATAACGAAATTACGGTTCCCGTCACAAAATGTTTACTAATTTGATTCACTCAACACGAAGTTATACTCTCGATGCGGCGGATGATGTTCCAGGAT
>NW_027470392.1:0-38753 GCF_051020765.1 Lasioglossum baleicum
AGAAATTTATTCGTCTACGCGAAATTTATATATAAGAAGCAAGATATAAACTTTGCTAATAAAAAAGATATTAAATATATATTAAAGCAAAATAGTATGACGAATTTCGATTAGTTTAGAGATGAAAAATAAACGAATTTTGGTGGATATGCAACGATGTGATGTAACAAGTTTTTGTTACCTTAATTATTTTACATCTCAAGTGTAACAAATCCTTTTCCGTCTAAAGCAAATGAGACGTCGATTTTACTGAAAGTAGAATCATTTATTCAGAACACTAGAGTTCGAGGAACTCTTGTCCGCTGACTCGTTTAACAATGAAAAACCAAAGAGAGTCTCGTCCTAATAATTATGTCTCCGTTAAACTGTGCTTCCTTCTCTTTATTCGATCACCGTGTGTTCGAGTTATTATCATTTATAGATTACGCTCCATCAGATAGGAGCATCAAATGATAAAGCTAATGAAAATCGTGCGACTACTCACCAAGAAAAGATCATTGAACCAACAGTTAAGGTAGATCGAATTAAAACGAATATTAAAGAAAATTCTGATTATAAATAATATAGGAAATGCATGATAACTCCCCTACACTCTCTTTGATATAATTTTTACTAGTAACAATTTTATTATCCAATTAAATTATTCAAAAGTGTCATATAACTCCCACGAAATGTATATTTTCGCAAGTTAGTGTAACTATCTACATACCGATTACTTTCTTGCCAGACTCAGCTACCTCCATACCGAAATTCCTACGAACCCGCATACATCAACCAAGATGAATTACAGGCAAAATTACAATGTTTCGGCAAAAATATCACAGCTAGGGCTGCTGGATACGTCGATTCCGCTGCTAAACTTGGAGGGACGGTGGTTCGAATCCATTTTGATGTAGAGGCGAACAAGACGCGGACGTAAGAAAAAAGAATGCGGGACGAGTGATTCGGATCGGGCAAAGCCGATGATTCGCGTTGTCACGTGTAAGCTTTTTTTGGAGGAGACCCGGGAGAGCCACTTTTCAATTCTGTATTGACATGTAACTGTTGTCGATAGGGCTTACAGCTGTCCTCTGCAGTAGCGAAAGATCATTCTTGTGCTCAATGACAACCGGTTTCTATCCGATACGAGAACATACCCAAGGATCCGAGTATCAAATTGACTCACGGCCGTTTCCAAAAGCGATTATTGCCGCAAAAAATATGTGCGGCGACGCTTTGGATTCACGACAATTTTCAGCTCGACGATTCGATAACTGCGGTTTCCGTGCTTACACGTGTCTGCATTCCATCTTCTTCCTGTCTGTCTCCATCTCCCTCACCCCGCACCCCGTCACTCTACCGCTCCCCCAAACTCCCACTTTTTTCGTATCTTCCTCAATTTCAGCTCCGTTAATCCGCTTTCTTCTCTGCCTCTTTCGTCACCGCGGCTAAACGCCGTTCCGTCTCTCCTCTCCTTCGCCCTTCGTCACTCCTAACAGCTGTCTACCTATGAATCGTTTTGCGTTTTCCCGCCGTTCCCTTTGGCCTGCCTTTTTTCATCCACTCCACGCCGTGACACCTGCGATTCTTCCGATCGAACGGATAAAGGTGCAAGAATTTGAGGATGCACGAGATTAAATTTTGGACGGAGTGTTGGGTGGACGATAGGAGCGAAGTGTGTCAAGTGACACTTGACTACTGATTATTTTAACACGTTTCCTGTCGTGGGGTCACCAGTAACCAGAGTCATTTGATTTATCGAACTGTATATATTCCTTTAATTATTATCGATGTTAATCCCTGAAATACCGTTTCGGCAATATTATTACTCCTTCAAAATCCCATACTGCCGATCCCGCACCTCAGGTAAAACATGACGGCACCTGGACGCTTAACCGTCATATACGCCAAGTACTAGGTGTACGGAGCAAAAATTGTCATACATTTTTCTGTTTCTATAACCCCTACCCTTGTACCTCGAATTCGGAAACTTCATCCAGTCTCAAAATATATAGCCCTACCAAGGACCGATATAAATGCTAAACAGTATCGAAATAAAACAGAGTCCACTAACGATTCGAAGCCAACGCACACGTCTTCTCAAGGAACCGTTCGATCATAAGATCGATCAATTTCGAATCGGTAATTCTTGCGTTAATAAAAGATCGAAATGCTTTTTATCCCTATCTTTTCACCATTCAGTCAACTTTATAATAAAAATTTCCACGAATATGTGACATCCTCGGGTGTACTGTCAAACGAGAGTTTTGACATCGCGGTATTTTCTTCGCGAGAATTATCGTCTGTGAATTTACGTTAGTTTCGTTCGAGTATCTAATTATTCTTCGTCGATTGACCAGTGTAATTCACCGAATGAAAGGAAATCTTTGTGAATTCGACTACGTGAAATGTTTCATAACGGAAAATGAAAATGCAGCGAGTTAACGTTTGTTCTAACTCGTACAAAAAATTTCTCGAGCGGGGGGTGGGGGGAATAGTATTGAAAGCTTATTCGGGATATACGCGCCTGATTACATGCGAGGTTAATATATGAAGTTAGAGCAGTGGTGCATTCGCGTGGACATGCACGCATGAGGTTTTTCGAATCACCTGTGCGATTTATCCGAGAAATGTAACATCGTTTTGCATATTAAATTGTTCAGATAATTCGATCAGATGTTAAATTTCCCGTCTCTTGTCGCCTGAATTAAATCTACGTCGCCCAAAAATTACGGCACGATCATTTTTAATAACCAAAGTTTTAGGTCATTTCCGGATGAAGATAATCTTAGCTGGTCACATCTCTTTTTACTCTCCCGACTTTCGAAATCCCGAAGTAACCGTACTTCAAATTCATCCTTACTTCGCTGACGATTATAACGATCCTTTTATTAAATAAAGATATATCTACAGCATCCCAAAATTCATGCAGGAAGTAATTTTGAATTAAAATACTGGTTCATATTTGAAAATTGTAAATTGTAACTTTTTTTGTTTTTTCCTTTCGTGTAACATTCCATTTTTAACCCCGTCCCGTACTTCAGCGAGTCAGACTCGCGATGAAGATTTTTGCCTAAACATGAATATCTCGAGTCAGACTCGCGATGTTTATGTTTGGCTCAAGTAACTGTTCGCGAGTCTGACTCGCGAAGAGATACTTGGGCCAAACATATATATCGCGAGTCTGAGTCGCGAAGAGATACTTGGGCCAAACGTAAACATAACAAGCCGTGGGCATCTACATTTCTGTTCCGTATTGCGACTGTTTACAAGCATCAGTCTGGTCTGTTTAGCGCGCGTCGATGCCTACCGCTTGGACCCGAGTTTCGTCGAGGTAATTGGCACGGGAAGGGGTTAATAACTCTGAACTGTCAACTGTCACGTTGTCTTTTTTTTTCTTTGATAACACTTTACAGCACAAATGGCGCCAAATTCAAATCTTGCGTGAGTTTTGCAACACCCATTATCTATTTCCAAAAGATTGATATTTTAAACTATTTTTACATTGGAATTAATAGATTTTGCAATCACCACTGTATAAATATATTTATTAATGATATGTATATCGATGTTTTTTGAATTAATTAACTATTAGTAATTTTCACAAGAGGTTTGTTATCTAGGGAGTCTTAGTTATTAAATTAAATATTTGATGGTTGCACGTTTGGCCGATGCAATTGTAATTCGATTATTTGTTTATTCATTAACGAATCTTGATTATAATAAAAAGGCAAAATTGATTCTGTAATATTAAAAATTGAATGATGCGTTTAAGACTGGAATTAATTAATGGCATGTCCGACTGACGAGCTCGTGATTTGCTTGGAAGTGAACAAAATGGACATTTAATTCGTCAAATTTAATGTCATTGGAATAATTAAAGTCCCCGAAGATCGGTGAAAATCGCCGATGAATCATTGGAGAAGTGTGAATCGGATGGATTCTGACGGATGAGGAAAACACTAGCCTTGGTCATCTGTCCACACTAAGTCACTAGTCCATTTGGTGTCCTATATTATGCACAGCTTAAGAGTTTGCATACAAAAGAAATGCAAATGCGCGTAGATTTGATTGGTTAATAGATAATGACGTAATAGAGCCACATTCTTGGATCTCGAACGAGCGAGGAATGTTTGGATCAGAGAAATAAATAAACAAATAAGTATTAGAGAGTTTACGCACTGCAATGATAGCTCCTCCTCTAACACAGTTGTAAATAATAGTATCCTCGAAAATACCAAACCTTTGTAATCGCACATGGAACATTGGAATCTAGCAAATCAATGACAGGATTTCTCCACATTCTCAGAAAACCAAGCTAAAATAAACCCTAGCCCTTAACCTACAGTGCTTAAAATAGGACTTATAAAATACTTAAAGTCCTTAAAAATAGACCTTTGACCAAAACAACTAACAACGATGTCTCGGAAAAGTGTGAAACATTCTCTTCCAACGAAACCACCTCAGCACGCTTCGCTTCTGAGATGGAGAAGGAAAGGTAGATAAAGGACGTTTATGAAACTGTTAATCATCGACACGTTGTGTAAGTGTAAAAACGCGAGTGGATCTTTTTGCTGGTTAATGTATTACACGGTGTAGCGTGAGGGCAAAGTGTTATAAATATGGTCGGATAAGCGTGAGGGGCAAATTGGAGAGGAGCAGGACAAGGAACAGAGGTGCCAGATCGCTCGTGTATAACTCAAGTAAGTAAGTATGTACGAGATACTCGGCAACCCGATTGATGAATAATTCGTAATGAAGATGTGATGCCCGACTCGTGCCCGTGCGCTGGAATCCAAGACAAGGTCGGGCCTCTCGGGAAAGGGAAAAGGACTGCGATGATTTAACGGTGCCGCAGGAATCTCACCGTACAGTCCACGCGACCATTACAATATGGCCCAGCGAGGAGAAGCGATCAGGCCCAGCCTGTAAACCAACTTCGTCGCGTACATGCAAACCTCCTTTTTTCCCTGAGCAAATAATTTCTCACCGCCGGTAACCGGGATTAAGAAGTTCTATGCGAACAGCGCGATCTCGTCAACGCGATCTGGTTTCCTTGGCAACGTTTAAACTTCCCTGCCAAGTCTGTCACGTTGCGCAGAGGTTTGCTCGCATCTTTATTCCACGCCCTCTGTCACTTTCTCTTCGTTTTTGTTTATTATCGCACCTTATCGTTTTGTTTACGTTTCAATATGTCAACTCGAGCGTGAGTTGGTTGTTAAAAGAATCACGCGGGGATCGGTTGCTTATTGCGTAACCTGGGTGCGAAGTTGCTTTTTTTTGAACGTTTGTCGAGTGTACTTTCGTTCTTCTTTCGCTTCTTGGATAAGATGTGTAGTGTCCATTTGATTATTCATGCATTCGCAGTTTGCGAGTGATTTATCTGCGTGCTTCACGCTCGTGTAGCAGATAGGACGTGGGAATCAGAGGCTTGAAAATCCACGTGTTGCTTGATTTCGCTTTTAAATCCGATGCCAAACAAGCGCTTGGGTTAAGCGTTTTAATCGATGCTTCGATTTATTTTGGATTAAACTAAAGAAAAGTGAAAACATAAATCGTAGATAATTTTTGGAAGTATATACGTGTGCTACATAGGGTGTTATATTTAATATCGCTTGTCATTCGTTAAAAAAAAAATATTCGATATTTTATTTCAGTCTTTGTTTCTCGTATCGATAAAATACTTTCATTGTATCGGTGTTAACGATTAGGCGTTATTTCCATTTAAGAGATTGTACGAAAATGCTCGCAATAATGTTCCAATTTATTTGTTTCGACGATAAGACATATTTCACACGCAACAATCTAATATCTGGTTTCTAATTCATAATTCCACACGCCAAATTTCTCGCATGTTACACGCATCATTTTATCAAAGCTAATAGCAGGTCTTAATGGTGACTTTAACGATCTTCGCATAGCTCGGGTCCAGCTAGACATTCAGTCGGCGCTTTTTAACCACTGGTTGGTTCTTTACAACACGGACAGCGATTCTCGCGTGTATCATGGCATCGCAATGAAAATCAGAAAAAAATCGTTTTCTACGACTGCAGCACAGCCGAATGCGAGTTAATCATTCGATGCCCGGTTTTTTCTAGACACGCGACTGGTTTCCAAAGTGAGAATTGCCTTTGGAACTGCCCTCGATGACACTGGTACGTACGAAATAAAACAAAACGTAATACCGCACGGACACGTAAAAAATAAAGACTTCACCGTAACCCAGATCGAGCCATGTCTGTTCCTGGGCCATATCTGTCCCCGCTCTCTCGATCATTCTCCCTGGGTAACATCTCACGCGAGATGTGATTAATTGACACGACGTTCGAAAACCTAGTTATTCGAGCAGTAAACACCCGAATGAGCTGCACTTCACCTGAATCCCTGGCGTTGTCATAAAATTGGAAGCACAGGAAGCTTCCTCCGATCTGACACACTCGAGCATGCGGAAAATGGTTCTCTTTTATCAGCGATTTTAAGCAATTACGGATTCGCAAACCCTGAAGATAGTTTCTATGATATAGCAATGTTTCGAATCTTGTTTGCAATTTCGTTGTGACTAATTTATTATTATTCTTAGAACATGAAATTTTTAAGATTTCGAAGTGCAGCGTGCATGATATTTTCTGTTATATAACCAAATGTCGAATCTTGTGTGTAGTTTCGTGGAGACTGATATTTCCTATTTGTATTATACTTAGAACGAGAAATTCTTTAAATTTCGAAGTGCAACGTGCATGACATTAACTACTTTTGCTATTACTGTTATGTATATTCATCTATTGTACAGATTTATGGAGCAGTAAAAATTATTATTCGCAATAAAAGCGTAACGTCCAAGGAAAGATTCTTATTATTAGCAATGAATAATACATCTAGGATGCTTTTTTTAAATAATAATATATCCAGGGATTGCTTCCTAGGAGGAAATGTAGAAATCGATTACACCGCGGTTACCGATAAACAAACATTGTTTTTTGAAAGCTATAAAGGAAGGATCCTTGATGAGTCAGGGAATCTTTTGAGTTTCAGAGTCAATAAATTGCGACTGATAGAAACGCGTGTCGTTTGGTATTGCCTGTGAATTATAAAGAAGAGTTGGCTTTTTTTCGGAATTGAGTTCCTTGATCGGCTAAATTAGTTTCTTCCTTTCGCCTTTGTTATTTACTGTATTTCTTCTTTTCCGGTGGGTCTCAACCCACAGTGAAAATCCTGAACTCTTTCTTTAAGCCAAGGTAAAAGAAAACCCGCCCTTGGTTTCCCACACACACTCTTTGTTTACTCGTATACTCGTCTTCGCTAAGTTTCTGCTCCCCGCAACTTAGACACGCATTTCCCAAGCAGATCTCACCGGTTAATCGATTAATACACCGTTTCCTTTCTTAGAAGAGCTCATCGATATGTCGAAATCCGCGTTAATCAATGGCAGAATTTCGAAAGGTGGACGCGAAAGGATGGTGGTAGAAAAAAAGTCGTCGAAATGGCGGATGAGGCGAGTGGCTTAAAGGAACTCGCGGTGAATCTGGCGCGGATCGCGATACGCCGAGGCGAGAACGAAGAAGATATTAATAATTGAAGCGGACGATACTTCTGGTCGATAACGCTGCTCTTTTTTTCTTCCGTGAGAACGGCATCGGCCGCTGCGTCGAGGTATCGTTATAAACCTTCCTCCTTTTTCCCGTTTCTTTATTCGTCGGCCGCGGTGTGAGCTGGGAACGGTTTTAAATTCGGCCGGGGAGAGAAATTAGGGCGTACAGCGAGAATAACGACGCAGAAATGCTGGAACGTCTGTCGACGAAGCGTGTGATACGTAGGCGATATGCGGGCCAGACTCTCTCCAGTTCAGGATCGATCGATAAAACACACCCGTAAATGGATAATAGCTGGACGAGTAACGGAGATTTCACCAGAGCTCAAATCGCAAGGGCCATGCTCCCGGATCGTCGACCATTCCCACCATTATTTAATATTTGGCAATGGACTTATTAAATTATTAACGAGGGCATAAATCGTTGTCACTTGTAAAATTTACATAAATATAAGAATAATTATTCACAAGGAGAATGGAGGAATGTTTCATATACGGGAATAAAGTAATTGCGTGGGATAATAGTTAATGGAACATATAAGTACGAAAGTACAAGGTAAAAGAATACTTATCCGTAGACCCTTAATTGATTACGCCTATCTTTGCAAAATTAACAGACAGGAGCAGGTATAAACGAGTCACGGAATATTACATTTTAAGCATAACATGAAATTTAATGGCTGTGAGTGACAGACTGTACAATGTAGAATCTGTGCATAGTTATGAAAGAGAAAAATTGTAGACTGTACAATGTAGAATCTGTGTATAGTTATCTAAGATAAAAATTTTAGACTGTTTATAGCCTTCATTGAAAGAATCCTGTCGCTGAAGGAGGTCATGATCCCTCGATATGAATAATTAAAATTTAATATGTAGAATCCACGAAAATTCGCTGAATATTAAACAAACTGGTTATACAGGGCGTCCCACGAATCGTTAGGCACGATTTCTCAAATACTTGCGATAGTCTGAGAAATAAATGTTTTTAACCAAAGTTACCATATTTTCCGTGTTCTATATAATTCCGAAAAAGAAACTAAAGAAATATACTTCTTTCCAAAAATTTTGAAGTACTAATGCAACATTGTTGTATACTTATATCTGGTCAAATTTTACGATCTAATGTACCATGACTTTTGCATGATCTTGGAGACAAAAAAATGAAAATTTAAAGAAAGTACTGATTGCTCTGGCGGCTTTCGGGAGCCAGCTTTTTATATCTTGGGGCTCGATCGTCTTTTTGCTAAGGGCACGTGCCACGGACTGTTCTCGAAAGTTCCGTGTTCTATAGAACCGCGGTCCGCGACACGTGCCACCGCACCTCAGCCTGTGTACAGCCGATCGTCGTTTTGTAGCCCCGAGGAATATTCACGTTGATCATGGTACCTCGCGGCACTCACACTAGCAAGATCCGCTACTGGTCATACTGTGTTTATCTAATGCGTGATATTTTTCTGGATCCAATACAAAAGTGCAGACCTTAGAAGTGTGTTGAGCGAGCAGAGTGCCGTATTCAATCTGTTAATCTATATAAGAATACTTATATACCTATTATTGTAACGTAGAAGTAATAACATACTGCAATTGATTACAAATTTGTTTTTATATTTTGTTATTGGCTATTAAAAATAATTACATGAAATTGCGTAACAACATAACCTTTTAAAAACTTAGAACAAAATTGTTATGACATAAGTTAAATTGTGCTATTGGAAAATAAAAATTTGCTATTACGATGTAATAACTTTTATTTATAACGATTTAAAGTGTAAATAAAATATTACGTAAGTATAGTTAGTAAATAATTTGTCTAACTTCGTATATCTCAAAATCTCGAAATATATATTCTTTGAAAGTGAGTCTTTATATTAACGTCTTTATGATATATGGAACTTTTTATTAAAAACCGGCTCGCAGAATAACCCGATATACATGAATATTTTAAAGAACAATAAACTCCGTGTCAAGAAAGATTTGTTTGAATAATCAAGGTTGAAAATTTTATAAAATATTAATTCTGATGAAATTATTACATTTTCGCGTATTATATATTTCATTAGACAGTTAACACTTTTTGTCTTTCATAGATGTAAAAATAACGATCTTGTTACAGTGCCATAGACTATTATTCACTCAAAGCTTTATATTATCCTTTCAATTATTATATTTCAATTAACTCTATCTGTTCTAGTTATATTGTAAATTTGCTACACTTGTTGTCAAAAGCTTCGAATTATGTACATTTTTGTTAAAAATTACGTACGGCTCATGCTTAAAATGCCCTGTGTTATTTTATTTTCTACATATTTTTCGCATATATTATGAAATTACATTCACTTACGATATAAATTACGAATTACGGAAGTGATGGTGAACGAAGACTATATTATACCAAAAGAGGAGTTTGCTGTCGCTGGTAAGCGTGGTCTAACCGGAATGATATTTGTAATTAAAATAGCTGGTCCATTAGCAGAACAAGAATTACCACTTGAAGATGTCACGGCAGGCTGGACAAGACGTTTTGTAAAATGTAGCTACTTATGCGGTGAGATTGACTGCTTGTGCAATACCAGGTTTGTATTCAAATATTTATTATATCTGTTATCTTACCTAACTGGGAGGAACTACAGGGTTAAAACGATTTGAAACATAAAAATGTCTTTTTACAAAATTCAATGGAATTAGTTTCTATATAGGACAAGAGAATAGTTTTTATCGCTTTGAGTATCTCCATTATTTATATGAATACAGTCAAATTTTTAGTCGATGAATATTTTTTTGATATTCTAGGATCATCTCCAATTTTTAAAAGCCATGTTAAATTTCGTTTTATATGTAACAAAGGATCGTGTAACGCTATCCAACATATTTTAGCTTTCTCTCAAGTCTGTAATATTTATTAGGTAACTTTCGTAGAGTTTACTTTTCTGAATACGAATCTGCAAACGAAATATCTTTGCAACGCCTAGATTTAATAAAATATGAGTTTTTGGAAAAGTGCACTATTTTAGATGAAACGGAGGATTGCACGAACCTTAAAATGTCAGGCTAGTATTTCCCGAATTTATATTTATAATTTAAATATGTATAATTTTCCGAATTTGTAATTATAATTATTTGTGCTTTTGAATAATTGCAATTGGTCATAAAGATTTAAAAGTAAGCCACCGGGCATATTTAAAGTACATTAGATTTAGAAGCAGTACTATATTTCAGCATATTTTTTTTATAAACAATAAGGGTAGGAATACTTATGGCAGCGTCTCGTCTCGACGCGGATAAGATCATTATCATCGTCAATGGTAACTCCAGAGATAAACTGCCACTGAAGAGACAAGAATCGGTCTGTAGTCCAGCCGCAAGAGGCCATCCCTGTCGGCCATGAAAACGGAGATGTTGGCGAAAAGGAAGATAGATGGCGAACGCCCACCAAGAATACGTATCTACGGACTAAGCATCAAGATGTGGCCATCGGTCAAATATCTGGGCCTCCATCTCGAACGAGTTCTGAGGATCGATAACCACGTACACCAAACATCCCATAAGTGCAGAAAGTTGTTTAATAGCCTTCCGAAGGTGGCCAAGGTGAACTGGGAAGTCGAATATAGAGTTCCTAATACGCTGTATAAAGGACTCTAACTTGTAATAACTACGTACCGCGCGACCGGTTTGAGCGACCTGCTGAAGAAGAAGACAAAGACGATCCTCGAGAGAACGCAAAGGATGGCTCTCCTTCAAGTAACCAAGGGGTATCGGACGGTCTTTACAGAGATGCTACAAGCATTAGCATCATCGTGAAACTGCGGACCAAGCTGTACGAAGTAAGAAGAGGAACCGATGATATATCAGTAGCAGCGCAACGCTTATGAGAAGAGGACATGGCCACTTGGCAAGAGCGGCGGCGCACATCAGGCAAGGGGCGAAGGACGCACAAGTACTTCGACACTGTCGGCGAAAGGACCAAAAGCACCCGGATTCACGTCAGCATGTAACGCAGTTCTCGAGCGGTCACTTAGACTTCAACGGTAATTTAAAGTATCTCGAGCATAACAATACGGAATTGTGCGAGTGTGACGAAGATGAAAGGCCAAGGCACATAATTGAAGAGTGTTCCACTTATCATTGCGAGCGCCGAGCGCTGATGGAAAGCCTTGACGGCCACCGATTCAGGTTGCCTGTCAAATCGAAGACCCTGATTTGGAATAGCGCGTTCCGCCACTTTCGGAAATACGCCCAGGCCGTAGTCGCAGCCACGGAGAAGAAATGGCGAGATAAGAAAGAAGCCACAAATCAAGAGGAGCACACGATAGTTGGAGAAGGAGAAGCGGCGAAAAGAAAAAGAAGAAAGCCGATGAAGAGGACCGCGAAGAAGCTCAAGAATACCAGGAGTCATTAGCCACAGAACTAACCGCATCTAAAAGAGGAAGCAGTACGCCATGAACAAGGCAAGACGAGAAACAGAAGGAATCATCAACACGGACACCGGAAGAAAAAAAGTATATAAAATAGTATATAAGTGGTAAGTGACCTGCAACTGTCACCGCGGGCGGTAACTGCCAAGAGAAACCGAGATGGTGCAGGATAATTGGCAAGGACGCGAGGGTGCGACGACTGTACACGGGAGTCGTTCGCTTCATGGCGCTCTACGGGGCGCCAGTGTGGGCGGGTGATCTGATGGCCAGCAAGAGGAGCTCTGCCAGACTCGCAAGTGTCTCGAGGAGGCTGGCCATTAGGACCGTGCGGGGGTACCGTACCATCTGCTACGAAGCGGCTACGGTCCTGGTGGGTTTCCCACCGCTGGATCTACTAGCGGGCGGACAGACCTGCGCCTACGAGCTCCTGCGACGCGGCGTGGGCCCACCACCACCGGAGGAGGCCGATGAAGCGAAGAGGAGGATTCGGCGCGTCGTCCTGACGCGCCCGGGCAGTACGCACCACAGGGTCGGCGCTGGACGCCTGGATGCGCAGCGGAGGGAGGCACACGTACTGCCTGACACAGATGTTCGCCGGACATGGAAGCATCGGCGAGTACCTCCACAAGATCCGACGCGAGGCAACCCCTGGATGCCACCACTGCGGGGCCGAGCTAGTGTGATACCCAAAACCCCAGACACTATGTCACCAAACTCCAGACAATATACCTTACACGTTATCAGACACCGTCCTGTTTTTCAAAACCCTTCCTATCCAATTTATTATTACTATGCGATAATCTCCCCCGCCCCCTCCCCAGTCACCTTCATTCTACCATATACCATCCAAAAACCAACAGCAAGTCTTGTGTCATGTAACAACTCCATCTAATCAACTTCCTGATAAACAGTTAACCCCTGATACCCGTTACCATATTCTAAATTCGGAGATAATGAGCTCCCTCCTAAACCAGATGGTACGATTTGAGCATATATATACCCGGTACCGAAACCAAAAACTCGGTCTATTTAGCACGTCTTGCCTAACAAGGAACCATTGTAATTCGTCGAAAGATTTGTAATTATAATTGTGAATAAATAAAGTCTGTCGACTTACGGGTTAACAACTAAAGCTCGTTTATACTTCTCGTGAATCTTTATGTGACACTGGACTCGGCGAAGCACACGCGGGAGGAGTGTCCGGCCTGGACCAGGGAGCGCCGTGCCCTTCGACAGCATGTCGGCTGGGACCTCTCACTTTTCACCAGTTTGGTGGCGCACGAGAGGTCTTGGCGAGGAATGGCCTCCTTCTGCGAACAAGCGGGAACGAGTACATCTGGACCCGACCCGCGTGGGAAAAGGCGTCGGCGAGCGAGTTGCAGACTAGCCGCTGCACTAACCGGGACTAACCCGGGAAATCAGTGCATACAAAAGCTTGTAGAATGATTCTGGAATTGAAAGAGAACGTACACCGTTATCTGAAAAAAACATTGCTAATTGCACTTGGCAAGTGCATCGTTGCAAATTGCGTGACTCACCCTGTATTTTATCCACGCTTCATTAAAGCGTATCAAAGACACGAAATTTATGGAGTGCCTTGTTTGAAAGTACAGAAACTAAACTCTTTAATGACGAAGAATATGACTTCAGTTAACTGCTCGAAAACAATTTTGCGGAAAATCTTGCACAGTCTATTGTTCGAACTTTTTTAATAACATTCTAATTTTGTTTTTTGTTTTCGCTTAGAGCTTCAAACATAGTACGTATTACAACAAATATACTAATATAGTATAATAACGCAATATATTACTTACAATATTTATATTTACATTTGTAATGTATGTCATGCACAATCTCTCTCTCCCTCTCTCTCTCTTTCTTCTCCTACCTCCCTTAAATTTATAAAGCTATTCAAACTACTAATAATTAATTAATTAAAGAAAACATTGATATTATTATATAATATACAATTATATTATATTATGTTAATTAATGAATACAAATAATTGTTTATCTGTTGTAGTATTTAAAAAGTTGGGTTCAAAATTTGTAATGTTTAAAGTAGTTATTTAAGGGCTTAAAAAATGTGTAATCAACGTGTATTTTAAAACCAACCTTTTCAAAAGATGGACATTTATCATTTACGAATAGAATACATTAATCAAGAAATTAGTTTCAAAATATTATATCAATTCAATTTTTCAATGGAATTATTAGTAATACCGATAAAAGTTTAATTTATGGAAACAAATATAACTCCACGTCGGTGTATTTTTTATTCAGAATCAAAATTCTACTAGTATTTACGAGTAGCAAATAGTTTTTAAACAATTTTTTCCAATTAAATCGCCAATTAATTTTCCATAATTAAATTGCAGTGCAGATTGAGCGAAGTTTAGATCGAATGGAAAACATATACATGTAACGCAATGCTATTCTGATTATTCTCAATGGTTTCAAGAGTTCGTATATTGAATAAAAAATGTAAACGTTAATGTAAAACCTACGAAATCGTTTTGTAAGAATATCGCGTTATAGAAGGTCTCTCGCAAATTTTCCGGTGTTTTAATAGAAATAACTCTTTGTACTCAAGAGGCGCCTTTTGGTAGTCTTTTGTTTTAGTGCCATAACCTAAATAATTAATAAGAAACGATAAATATATTAAGAATAATTAAATAACCGAATAACATAACCCGAACACGTGCTTTCATTATTTAATTTTACTATTAACTTTTCAGAACGACGCGCTACTACAGTGGCTTTCGTAAATACCACGATTTATTTCTTACTTGTTCCACCTAAAATATTTTAATTTATTCATTTAGTACGCTATTCCCACGTAATGTCGCAGTGGAAATCGTCATGAACGGTTTCTGTGTCATCCGCGGCCAGGCGCGCTGTACTTAAGGTTAAAAGTGTTAGCGAGGATACTAAAATATAAGAAAAGCTGTTGTTCACCGCGAAAAAATTCTTCGGGCACAAAGAGTTAAGCGTACAGCAGTGCCTGTTTAAGAAAGATTTATCTACGATCCCAATTTTTTTTCTAAATAACTAAAAAGTGCCCTTAATTGTTTTGAAACGACCTGTGTAGTATCGAAATAATAATTCACCGTGTCTCATTTTCACGAGGATAATTCACGTCGATATTTCCTTCTATTAATTAATTTCCCTCGTTTAATTACATAGACATATTTTGGTATGTCCTATAGGCAAATAAGTGCCCTCAACTTCCATACCTCGAAACCGAAGTTTCGTTTCCACAGGTCTATCGAATTATTAGGTCTAGTCATTTTCCAATACATTCTTGAAACTAACTTATTCAAACGAAACGAAAGAATTTAATCCACGATATAGCCTGCCGTTGTTTTCAACTACTCTTGCCCAGCGCTGAGGGTAGTATCTTGATGCCTCTATTGTCAAATTTTCACGATTTTCATTCGAATAATTCGGTCGAAGCCTTTTTCAGGCACTTTTCGTTATCGAAATGTTTTCTGGAGAGAAAAACTTCCAAGGAACGAAAGAAATAATCGGAAGGGTGAATATCGGGAGAATATGCAGGTCCAGGGAGAACTTCCAATCGGAACATTCGTAGTTTTTCCACCGAGATTCTTGCAGCACGCGGTCCTACGTTATCCCGATGAAGAATCACGCCCTTCCGATTAATCAGCACCGATTCTATTTCTCTCGAATCTCCAGCTAACTTTTCCAATTGTCCACTGTACACTCACTTCGTAACGGCATCTTTACCCGAAGCACTACAGATATCTTTCGCAGCCTCGTTTGCTTCTCTTCTACCTGGAACTCGTAAAGTGCGCAATACCGAGTATGCTTTTTATCCGCAAACTTTTTAACCCCAGATTCGCGAAATAAAACGATTCAAACGCAAACTTTTCGCGGCGAAGCTTATTAATTACGCTTCGCACTTTCTGTATGTGTTTGTAGATTATGTGGATTAAATCGATAAAGAACGCCGTTAATTATTACTAGACCTGATATTTAAAATCTCGAGGAATTTTATGTGGAAATTTAGAAACCTAGGTAAACGGTAACCTGAAGAAATACGTGCCGTGTTACACAGGTGCATTGTGCGTTGCCTACATTCAGGTGCTGTAGACACGTGGAGACGGATAGAACTTCCGTTATGTAATCGAACGGTCGTTTTAGTGCTAAAAGCACGATATCGTTATAAGGCAGTTAATTACGTTTCAAGATACAGGGGCACGTGACCGCAGCATCGGTAAGAGGTTATTTTCAGGAACAATTTGCCGACAATTGGCCGGGGAAAATGAATTCCACGTTTCTGCTTCCCATTACAAGCTCGCAGCGCGGTTACATTTAAAAAGGAATAACGAAAAGCATGGTCAGATCGCTTTGAAATCAGCGGTCGTGTATGAAACAAGTTCAGATAGGTTCGATTCATCGATGCGAGTAAAGGAAAGAGAAAAAAAAAATGTATCATCGACTGTTCGATAGAAGCCTCGTAAGCTTAAAACAAACTCGAGGAAGCACGTGTTAACCAAACTGTTGCTAATTAATTTCTTTACAAAACTGCATCAGGGACGAGGACAATTTTTTCGAGAGATTTCTTGACATAATGACATGATTTCGAAATAAATCCCTAACTTTAAACAGTATGATGATTATGTAGAAAAATCTTCGAGTATCAAATCATCGATTTCCAACTGACAAACAAATTGAAAAATAATTGGATTAACAAATTGGACCTAACCTTCTAACCTCAATAGAGAGGATTGCGTCTTGGAGAATTTTCGAATTCCAAACGATAAACAAGTAGATCCTAACCTCAAATACTCGTATGAGAGGATTGAGTCTTGGAGAATGTTCGAAATCCAAGTCCGGTTTCACCTTTGTATACACCAAGTCTTCCGGCTCACCAAGTTTTTCGGCTAACTTGAATAAGAAGCCTCTTTTATCAAATAATTTCTCATGTCTTCATATAATTTTCATGCATTTGTTGCGGCAGGATCTAAGATATTATAGAACATATGTAATGGTCATCTTCAAAATCAAACAGTCACGATACATTTTTAAGTCATTTGATCTGTCATATCTACATCAAATTTGGTACCCTCAAACACTATCAAACTATCAAACACTATTCTATAAATAGCTGTCGTCTATTATGCAATTAACCATAAATACTCGTATGAGATGAGCCTTGGCGAATCTTCGAATTCCCAAACGATGTACAAGGCAGACCCTAACTTCAAATTCTCATATAAGAAGATTGAGTCTTGCAGAATCTTCGAATTTCAAACGATAAACAAATAAACCCTAACCTTAAATAATCTTATGTGAGTATTAAATCCTGAAGAATCTTGGGATTTCAAACGATAATTAAGTAGATCCTAACTTTAAATAGTCGTATGAAAGGATTAAATCATCGAGAATTTTCGAATTCCAAACTATAAATAAGTGGATCTTAACCTCAAACATTAGCACGAGGCTCTTCAAACTACTGTTCACGTGAATAATCAAACGGAGGACATGGATCATGATCTCTACGGGGTGAATCCAATGGGCGTCATAGTCGGTTACAGCCAGGCTATAGAATTAGACGAGGACCCGGCGTAGAAATAAATGCGTTCCCTGGAAGAAGCTGGGAGTGCTTGCAGATGGGGCAAAGTAATATTCCTGTAAGATTTACATGCCGAGCATCTATTCGCCTGTAAATGATTCAATTTTCAATCTGTTCCTTAATGCTTGCCCCCTATGCATGCCTTCTTTGCAACGGCGGCCCCGTTTCTTATTTCCCTCGATTCGTTCGCTGACACGGACGTCTGTAAACGAGATAAAGACAGTCTAAGACGAAAATAATTTCTGCCCGAGGGGGAAGTAAGTATTTGTTTGTTGATCTCTCGCGACGTATCATGTGTTACAATCTAAAAAAAAAATCTAAAAAATCATAAAAATGTTACAATCTAGAAATTGAAGAATTTTACCGAAGATCTTCTAGAACATGACAATTAGTATTTGTCTAACCGCTTTTTCGAAGATTCCTCAGGGATTTTAGAGAAATAGAAAACGTCCAAATTTTTATTAACGTAAATTTAAATAAAATATACCTATATCTGAACATCCTATATTAATATATTACAAATACAATATAAAAATGTTGTGACTAACAGTCACGATTTAGAAATCGAAGGATTTTACGCAAAATTTTTAGAGAACATAACAATTCGTATTTTTCTAATCTTTATTTTTTTTTTTATTATTATTCAGAATTCTCGGAGATGTTACAGAAATAAAAGACGATCAAATTTTTATTAATGCGAATTAAATAAAATATACGTATACCTGAATATTTCTACGGATAGTGTGAAAAATTACTGAACGAGTATATGTTAAGATATGGTATTTTCAGTAATGCCTTCAACCTTTTGTGCATCTGAATTTCTATTTAACTGCGAGGAGCAACAAAAAAAGAAAATAAAAAATTTATATATAAAAATAAACTTGTTTTAAATAATTTACTTCGTTTAATAAAATAGAGAGTAATAGCATTGCGTTTTCGGTAATTCGTTTCAAACGTTTTTGTGGATTTAATTTTTTTTTTCAACTTCAGAAAGGCAAAACAAAGAAAATTAAAAAATTAACATATAAAGACAAAATTGTTTTAACTAATTTTATCTATTAAAAAAGTGAATAATATCTTTGTGTTTTCAGTAATTTATTTCAACCTTTTCGTGGATTTAACCTTTTTAATTTCGGGAAGCAAAAAAAAGAAAATTAAAATTTACATATAAAGACAAACATGTGTCTTAGAATTTTGTGACTTTTGGTACAACATAACAATCCAATTATTAATAATTGTAGTTACCTCACCTCTCCTTTATTTGCGATATATATATATAATAATGAGGTACAAAGAGTTATAAGCACTTGACCCAAAGCGATTCCATCGAACAACGGTGACCGAGAATTCTCGTGTTACCCATCGGAATATAATTTCCATCGGTTTATCCCGCTCCTGGAGATTCACCAAAAGAAGAAATTTCTCTGTCGGGCAACTGTTATTTGAAAGAAACGGCCTCAGCTATCCCGTTCTCCCCAGCACAGATAATCTCATTAATTATGTAATCGCGGTTCGTTAGCCGCTGACTGTTTTCGTTTCATCGGAGCGCAAACACATGCCCGGAGTCTCCCTTTGTGTCGCGGCTGTTTGTTCGCAGCGGGTGCATCGTGCCCGTCGCCCCTTGGTCGATTTTAAAACGATTAAATAGCCGAATATAACCGGCCCAGCGATAATCACACTGGCGACGGACTCGATTTCGGGGATTTTCGACGCGCCAGAACATAAACACCGAGGTGTTCGTGTGAATATCGAAACAAAAACGAATAGGAATCGGTTTCCAAACCTTTCCGATATATCGGCGATGATTATAAAATTTGAAAACAAGGATCCGCATATATGCACAATCAGCAGTTGTATATAAATAAAAGAACATGGGTATAGTTTATATCTCATCGGAATATGGACCGTATATTTAGAAAGTGGTACAAGTTCATTTCCATTGGTTTGAGAAAATTGAATGTGAGCAGATCTGACAATTAAAATATTATGCCTATTAATTAAGTCTGGAAATGTTTGTACTAATTTATCAATATGTAATTTGATTATATAAATTTCTTTTAGGCGAATTTAACTAAAATAATACACAATTTCCAGGCTGCAGATGGACTTACACCACTTTCGTAATCAGTCATTTGTAATTTAAGTCGTTTAATTTCAATTTGAATATGACTATCACTTAAAATATATCTCGTATTAATCCAATTTTGTTTATAAATAATAACAAGAAATAAAATAGGATTAGCATTTTTTATTCTGAACTTCAATCATGTTTATATATTGTTAAATTTAACGCAAAATATTGGTATTCTTTATTATTTATGCTCTTCATGTGGCAGTGTTTTGAAATATTAACTATGCACAAGAGATTTATAAGGTAATAGCTGCTGCATATCCTTATATTTTTCGTATGTAATAGCATAGCATCGTGATACAAAGCGCCAGGGCGATTTTTTCATAATTTTGCCGGTCTTCCCCGACATGTGGGTGATAAATTTAGAGTCTTAAATTCTGTGTCCCTCCATTGCTTCTTCTTATCTGTTTTCTAATTGCGTTTTCTAGATGTTTGGTTGAAACGATATTCCCTCGTTTCATTTTGTGTAATGTTACTATTTTATGTAAAATAGTAACTTGCGGCATGTGTAATAAAGCAATTGTGAGGCCGCCGGTGGCCACTAACACCCCGCCACCTGTGTATGGAAATTGGACTTACACCACTTTCTTAATCAACGGTTACGCAATTTCTTTTACCAACAAATTTTAAATTGAACAATGCATAGCATTTTTTAAGATATTAAATACTAACTAATTATAAATAAAAAGTTTATACTAATTTAATCATAAATTACGTCATAACTCATTTTTTAAGGACTTATACCATTTTCTAAAATAAAGCGTACATATAACACTTTCTTATTGTTACGGTTTGTAAAAATATAAAATTCTTAAATATATAAATAGCAATCGTTTAGATGCAATTAGAAAAAATATTATAGAAACATTTTCATTGACAAACATTTTTTATCTGATACAAAGTTGTACAGTTTTCGTGCCTTTTTGTACATAGTCATACACACGAAATAATATATCATAGTTCTTAAGTGTATATTGTAATAATGCGATAAGCGCGGTGGTTTAAGTCTAATTTTAAGAACGCAAATTTTTAAGTTCACGTTGGAGCTATCCATCTCGTAACCTAAGTCTGTATATCATTATATTATAGTTGCCGCATTAAACGTATGTTTAAAAGAAAAAAGAAAAAAGACTAAGGGTAGAAAGACCTCGCCTGGGACCTGAGGATGCGTTCAGGTCAGAATTTTATATCGACACCTCCGTTTGGTAATTCTAAAGACTACGTTATATAAAACTACGTTATATTATAAAGCTTATAGCGGCTGTAGGTCTTAAACTCGCCGCTAGATGGCTTCTAGGTTAAAGGAAGTTCGAGGCTTTCTCCGTAAACTCTCGGCAAATTTATCGTTTCCTACATAATCACGCCTAGACCTTTCAATAATATCAACATCGTTTAAGGTACTTTTAATTACGATTTGAGAACAAATAACATTAATATAACGTATAAATATAATAAGAAGCATATATCATACAGTGAGAGACAGACTAATAATATATATAGTGCGACTCAATATCAGAAAATTGTTTCAAGAGCACATATCATAGACTTGGAAAATTCCAAAATAATATAGTGCAAAAAAAAAACTGATATTTAATCGAATTTATAGCGACTGTCGTTCTCGGCCTTTTACCGCCAGAGGTGTGACTTCTAGGTTAAAAGAGGTTTTTTTTAGGCTTTCTCACAAGTAGTCGGTAAAATCCCTCCTTTCATATATATCCCTATAATATTCCTAGGCCATCCAATAGTTGGTATCCCACACATTTATACAACTATTAGAGTGTATCAAGGATTATTCTAGTTCAAAATCCACTTTTATAAAACTAGCCTTTGGAATACGTAAAATGGTAAATTAATATTAAATGGTAAATTATAAGGATCTGGAGAAAAATTGTTGTGGAAAGCTCTTTGAAAAGAGCTTCGAAATGCTTTGAAATCCTTACGTCATCTAAATCAGGGCCTGCTGGAAGAGTTAGCCCTTACTTATGAGTCCACTAACAGGCCCAGGACGAAACGCATTATCCCTTCCTTTTTCTACCGTCCTTTTCAGCATTACAATTACACGGAGAAACTACCTGACTACTACGAATCGAAGGAGACCCCTACACAGAATGAAAGTTTGAAGAATGCGTTCTGAGTGTCTGAAGTATCTTGGTCCTATCTAAAGGCCCCAGGATGCATGAGAATATGCGTGAATAAGAAGAAGGGAAAGGAGAGCCTGTGTATGAAAGAAAGGGGTGTGGGAGGAGTATGTATAGAATGGAAGTTTTTAATAGGGGAGTATATGTACGAAGGCCAGTTTAATTTTAGTAAGCGAGTGCAGTAAGAGTTTCTGTTATGTAAGGGTGAACTTATGGTTCTTTAAGAAGAGTTTCTAGTCAGTTGTCTAATCCAGTTTGCTGATATTTCAACAAAGTTATCGTATTCCTACAAGAAGCATCGATAAGCAAGCATCCACAAATATTACGATCTACATAAATAATGTCTACATAGATAATATAATTATTATTCAAATGCAGGTATAAGAGTAATTAAATATCAAATATTCGAGTATATCGAAGCCAGTATTTAGATATATCGAGTGTCAAGACCTTAAACATCAAATGATGTCAAACCTCTCTGTACTTAGATTGAAATGTTATTTATAACAATAAATATCGAATTCTGCTGCCTAGATAACTGAGTTATGACCGAAACAGGAAAAACAGAACAGCAAATTCAGGTAGGACGAAGTCAGTGAGAAGTAAAAATTCCTAAAACCTTGGATACGGAGCAACAAGTGACGGGAAAGAAGCGCGAAAGGAGGAGGAGAAAGGAGAATTATCAAACCTCGTTAAATTCTCAAATACGACAGCTCCCGAATCTTTTCCCGGGTCGAGAACAATCGGGAAACTCTGGGTTCACGCATACAATTAGCGCTATTGCTCAGATTGGGATTCATCGATGTGAAGTAAAACAAGCGCTATCGCTCCGTTTGGGTTTTCGTACTCATTTAGAGATAACGTGATAACGCTGTTTGGGACTCTTCGACAGTGTTTCTTCAAAACCATCTGGGACTCAAACGGCTAAACAACTGGAAGAGCTATCGTGTCCATCAGCCTGCCCTTCCTACCACTTTATAATCGGTCACCGTATTTCCACGGTCAATTGTATAGTTTGAAAAGTTTCCTATCGCTTTATTTTCGAAAACATCTTCGTGTTCCGAAACGCGAGAAGCTTAAATCCTGATTTATCGAAATTAACGATTGAAGAGTAAAAACAGCGGAATTCGTTCGTCTGGAAAATATCAAGAATCTAACCGATCACTGACGAGGGTTATAATCGCGTCGCGGAACATCCAAGGAGTGTTTCAACCTCGGAACACCTTCGTCCAATCGCGGAAGTTACCTTCCCTCTAACACGCCTACGCCTGTCGGGATAATCGGGAGTATTATAAAGGAGAGCAGGCAATTTGAAACGGTTGCTCAAGGTTAATTTACTGGGCAACGCGAGTCGTAGTCGCGAGACGGCCTTGCATTCCCTAGGAATTACAAAGAAATGGCAACTATCACTGCGAATTCAGATTAGACTGTGCTGATTGCAGTCGTTCGTATTCTATATGCTCTGACGAATCACCAAAGCGAATTTTGACGCTGAATCGTTGATATTTCTCAGTGAAATCTGACTTTCGTAATCATTTCAGCTGTCGCTGACAGAAATCAGCTAATTTCGTAGAAATATGAGATGTTAACCCTTTACACTCGATAATTTTTTCGTTACTGGCACATAGTAATTCGAAAATTTTTTACCATAAAGTTAACGATATTTTTAAAACGGTAAATAAGAAATCCTATAAAAATTAAGACATGGAATTATTTTATCTCGTTATTCCACGCATCGTTGGATAATTTTAAATTTGATACATCAATTAATATCGATCTTTAGAATCTGATTAAACACAAGAACTGTAATCCTATTATAAGCCCTTCGCGTGCCTTTTAGCTATATGAAACTCGGGCGCAAGCGGTAGGCGTCAATGCGCGTTAAAGAATCCAGACCAGACTGATAAATAATAATTTAATAGTACTATAGTCAGTTTTACGCGATACTACTGTTGAGGAAGTAAACTTTTGCTTTCCTTTTACTTTCATAAATATTATAAAAATCTTAAAGATCATAATTGGCAAACAATCAATCTGCGAGCTTGGTTTTTTATGTTTATGTTTGGCCCGATTATCTCTTCGCGAGCCTGGCTCGTTATAATAATGCTTGAGCCATATCTTCATCACGAGTCGGACTCGTTAAAGTACGGGAACGGATTAACCGTTTGTGTGCCAACGAGCGATTTTGTGCTTCTTCTATTTTGTTCGAAAAATACCAGCGTTCTAGATTTCAAAGCAGAAATATAAAATAACGAGACAGTTGATAAAAGATCGAATTTTAATTTCAATCTAACATTTGGACACAAATATCGCAATAGCGCCCCTTGGCATTTATCATCGGAGAATAAGGCAATCGCTATCGCTATACTTGGCATTTTTGGACATGGAATAAGACAAGCGAAAAATTCGCGTGATCAGCGTCATCCGTAACAAAGCAGTCGGAACAAAACGTTGAATGCGACGTCAGTCCCTAGGGACTGACAGTGAACTTTCCGTTCGAGCCGCGTCAGTCCCCGAGGACTGACAGTAGACTTCGTTTGGACGGCGTAGATTCTAGGGATTGGCAGCGAACTTCTCGTTTGGCCGACATCAGGGCATGAGACCGGTATTGTAAAGGGTTAAATTATTAATGACAATTGAAAAATTTATGTTAAAATTTAGTAGTTTATTATAATTTTTATTTTTTGTAAGGTTCTAGCTTCTCGTGTTTCGAAGGACATTTCGTTTACCGACATTAGGCTTTGGCACCGACATTAGTTCGACGAAGAGATCCGGATAATGATCCGGCGCAGAGCCCCCTTGGACGGAGAAGCAGGACACCGTGCGGGTTTTAGCTGGTAAAAATCCCGCATAACCCCGCCCATCCCCCTCCGGAGGGCGGCGTATATTGTCGAAAATTTCCCCCACGTAGAAAAAAAATGGATCCACGTGCTCTACACTCGTGGACGGTTCCAGGCCCTAGCGCGGGCCATGAATATCGACTGGCCCCAAAGATGGCAAATTTTCCAAGGGAACACCCTTGGTCCCAAAAAATCGATAGCGATGAAATAGACATCTTCCAAACGTCGAAGAGCCACGGTGGAGTTTAGGTTAACGTTCGGCATCAGATGCTCACGCGCTGCCGCCTGAGCGGAAAGCATAGAAAACTCGGCGCCGCGACCCACTCAAAGTAATAATGCCGCCTGGTCCAGCTGTGGATTAACTCTTTAGGTACGGCTGAATTCTGCGTGTGGCTATTTTCCTGTACGGCAGAGTTTGACGTGAACGATGTATAAATGATACATCACTGAAAAGTGTGACGGACAATGACGTTCTGTGCACGAGTACATTCAAATGAAGTATTTGATAATTAAATCATAATTTTTTTTTAAATATATTACACATACTTTAACTTTAACAATTCACTTTAATAATTAACAATATAATTGAGTATGATATATTTTGAAGCATGGCACAACACATAAACCTGCGTCACAATTGTCACATTCATAACAAGATCATCGCCTCGTATCGTTCTTCGAACACACTATATAATTTCGTAACGCTTTTTTCGAATTTTTAGATTTGCAGTAGGATGGAAAATGTTTTTCGGTCAGTCTAAACGGACGGTCAACGGTATATTTACTGCAGCTAACGTTATTGTTCGCATCCCCGTATTATCTTGAAATTTCTTTGAGTAATGTAAGGTGAAACACTCGCATTGTTACGTTTTTTTTTTTTTTTTTTTTTGAAACCTATATAGGCAATACGCATTCCACATTGTCACGTCAACTAGATGGATAAAAAATTTCATATGCCATTTTATACTTTACCGAATTGACTGTACACTTCATATAACTTTGCCCCTATTGTCGACTGCACCCATATTAGCAGTGTAATCAATAATACACGATGACTTTTGTACAATTTCTCCGGTTCGATACTTCATTTTTTTAATCAAAAGTGACATCCGCGAAAGCCACTATAGTGGCGCCTCTTTTTTAAAAGGTTAATCGCGAGTACCAAGGGCCATTTCATCGGATCGAAGGTTATCCGGCGAGTCGCTTGCACGCGCCGGCCGACGTTTCTTGCAATTATCCACGCTCGAACAATGGAAAGAAGAACTCGGGCTCTACATTCATTTCCAGGCAAGCTATCATAGAACCGACGGGACATCGTGCCCCGACCGATCCGCGACGAAGAAAACTATCCCCCGGCAGCGAAGGAAGCAGCTGGAGGGATGGGAATTAATTAAAAGCGAATATCGCGGGGTCTCTAGCTTTGTCGCGTTCGAAGAGGAATCAACCGACAACAAAATGGCAGCAGACAAACGGGAAGAAGCGTCGTTGCGGATGAATCCAGAGTACAAAGGTCGATCCGACGAAATCCATTATCGCCACATAACGGACCTCTGTGTTCACCTCGAAGAACCTCCTCGAGCGATATCCAAGGCTCTGCGCGATTTTAATCCATGTAGGATCGTTATTAGTGGAGGGAATCGATTAGAATAATATCGCAAGTTCCGTGTGTGAGAAACGGCCGATTGTTACATCTTTCTTTGCGTTAGGAACGCGATAAAGGAGTTCAAATTCACGAATGTGTATGGCGCCGTTCTATTCTCCTCCTTTCTATATGTTCGTAGAGAACGTGCGAATTAATTACACAAATTTCCGATCCTCAAAATAATAATTTGCGCCATCGCTTCGGGGACTTGCTCGTAAAGCGGCACGTAGAACGATACAGATTAACGCCGGCCACGAATTTTCGTGTAATTCATGACAGCATGAGGTTTTCTAATCATCTCTTAAGCGCCAAGGGTTAATTCTAAACAAAACACGCTGTTAATGTGATTATAAAACATGCAATACAAGCGTACTGTAATGGAACTATAATAACCGTTGAATAAATATTTATTACACCGCGTACACCCTTTTAATCAAATTTTCAACTCTTTACTAAACAGTTATTTTCTCGCTCACGAGACAACTATGTATTATCCGCGCATTTACGACGACTATGTTCAAACGATTTCTCGCGGGTCTGCGTTGTTCGCCAGGGATCAATAGGTAACCGAACAATCATCGGTGTAAAAGCGGTGTAAAACTTCAATTTCTATCGGACTATATTAAATTACGTTTATCGATACATGAACTATTGATTACTCGATTAGTAATTTATCGCGACGCGATAAAGAAGTTTAAACGTGCCTCGCCGTCCTTCTTGCAGATTGACTCGCGATTAACCGAAACGAGCACCGGAAGTTTATGACAACCAGAGCCAAGAGACGGGACTCGGGTGTAACTGACCATAGGAACCGACTAACCAACGCACCTCATAAACCACCACCCGAAACAATAGCAAAGGACAACTGCGGTCCCTTCTTCCTGCTCCTTCCGAACGCATCATCCCGACACACCAACGATCGAAAAGCTCTATCTCTTCCACCTCCGAATCCCGTACCAACCAATTGCGACATACTCGAACCGAATTTCAAAAAACAGCGGACAGCACAGACAGTCATCGGCAGTCAAACCGAACGCAGCGCGAACGAAATCGCGGAAATTGCATCGGACCTAGTCTACTACATCGCCGACTCGTCGAACAAAGACAATAAATCGTTAAAAGTGAAACAATGCGTTTTATTATAAAACCTCGGCAGCTCGGCGTCTCCACTCTCGAAAGCGGAAACGCGTTGCAATACATCGAAACATCTTGGTCATTTCATCCAGATATAACGCAACATTTTGATCTTTCCAGCAGGATATAACGCAACAATCACTCTTTTGCGAAGTGGGTTGGAGAAACGGGATTTGGTTTGGGTAAGTATCGCGAATTTTTCGGGATAGGTTAGGATAATTTTTTAAGTTTTTTCGTTTTTAGAAGGTCCTCGATTCAACTTTTTCCCCGAGCAATATACTTAATACAGTCTTCCAGTCGTCGGTGTACTTGACAGGAGAAACATAGATGCGAATTGGAAAGTCTTAGGATATAACAGGGTTATCTTTTTGACAGCGATCCTTCTCTTTTAACCCTTCGCGGACGAGAAACGAAACTGACTATACTAAATGATTAAAAGTAACCAATCGGGGAAAATTCACCAAATTAAAAAAATGTTTCGGTTGTCAAGTATGCCTTCCAAGGATGTGTACCTCGTTTCTTTTCGCTTGCATTGTCTACTGATATTTTAATTCCTATCGTACTTCCCTACTTACCGAAATTTACCACACAACTTTCACTGCACTTGACAATTTCGACGCGATATCCTAGAATGTAAATAATCGCTTCGAATAGTACTCTCGCGATTAACCGGTTCCCGTACTTCAACGAATCTGATTCGTGATGAAGATTTTGGCCCACACGTGATTATCACGAGCCAGGCTCGCGAACAGGTATGATTTTTAAGATATATACAATATTTGCTGAGATTATTCATGAAAGGTAATACCGTGTAACGTAGAGGGAAGTAACTGTTATACAATCATATAGTAACGAGGTATATACACTTGATTCAAGACGAAACAATCGCGTAGACCGGAATTACTGTGTTTAAAACTGTAGTGTCCTATTGCTAGGTCACGACAGACATATTAAATCGAAGGTTCTTTTAAACGAGAGTCCCGAATGTCTAAAAGGTCTTTTGGAGCCTAAAAGATCTCTGTCAGCCCTATTGCCATCGTTGCACGGTCTACGACATTTACAGCGATGTTTGTAAAAGTAAAGGGATTAGAATTTGCTTCCTCAACAGCAGAATCGCGTAAAACTGACTATATCACAGGCATCACACATATTTAAACTTTATTACGACTGTTCTTTTATCGTTTTTGCCCAAAAGAAAGGGTTAAGATAATCGTTGGTAATCGGAATGATTGAATCGAAATTTAATCGATAGTTCGATTTGTTCGTACTCAAATGCGACTCGAGGTCGCCGCTAGCACGGAGCAGACTTTCACGAGACCGAGCTTTTATTCAGACAGACTACACCGTTCTAACCCGTAGTTTACTTATAATTTCACGTTGCACAGGTGGGGGAGTTTGCTTTGAATCCGAGTTTTTGCACCTTCTCGTCCGAAACTAGAATCGAAACACGACACAATGAATTCGGTCGTCTCGCTTCAGCCGTCAGCGGTTCGATTTGTTTTCGTCCCGCTACAGTGAGTAAATTAGTCCGATTGAACGAACCCGCGATAAGTACACATACGAATACGGATATTGGGAGACATGACACGGATAAATTCCATTTATCGCTTCGAAAGATTGTAATCGATATTTCGAATTTTTCCAGCATCGAAAGGCGGTTTATTCCTTCGGGAAATTCTACAAATATTTTTCTCACGTTACCAGCGATAGATTTGGGTTAGGTTTGAGTTAGGTTATGAAAGTGTTTAAAATAAAAAAGGAGTGGAATCAGAGATATAATAGGATGGAAATACGAATCGATTCGAAATGTGTCTGATTTTTAATTAACGGTCTCGTGGCAGTGTAGTTTTGTCTTATTTTATTTTTTTGCTGAGGATTATTTTTATTTGGATTTTTATTCATAGAAATTGAACTTAAGTTAACTAACTAATTAGCGATGATTAGTATTTTAGGAAAATTAAGTTTGTGTTAGGTTTATGGAAACGCTATTTGAACGAAGTTCATTAGGTTAACCGAGATATTATTAACTTGTAACTTAATAAACCAATAGATTAGTAACCAACTAATTATGAATCGATTCGAACGGTTATGTCAGATTTTTTAATTAACAGTTTTTTGACTGTCTCGTTTTGTCTCATTTCTTTTTTCGCTAAGGAACATTTTCATTTATACAAATAACAGCTGAGAAATGCTTCGTGTACCAATTGAAGTTAGGTTAACCAAAATATAACCGAAAATTTGTATTTTTGAAAAATTAAGTTTTGATTAGGTTTATAGAAACGTTATATGAGAGAAGTTTATTAGGTTAATCGAGATATTATTAACTAATAATTTAATAAGCCAATAGTTTGTTATCGAATAAATATTACTAACTAATTACGAATCGATTCGAAAGGTTATGTCTGATTTTTAATTATCAATTTCGTGTCAGTATTCAGTGACAATTTTTTTTCAATTTTTTTTCGCTGAGGAATATTTTTATTTGAAGTTTTATCTATACAAATAACAGCTGAGAGAAGCTTCGTGTACCAAATTGTGGTTAGCTTAAACACCGTATTACCGAAGATTAGTATTTTGGAAAAACAAGGTTTGTAGAAACGTTATACTAGAGAAGATTATTATGTTAATCAAGGTATTATTAACGCGTTGACTGAAATTTAGATTACATTTTCTCAAATTATTTAGAGAGAAGGTGTGGATGCTTGGAAATTTAGGTTAGAGGCGGATTAGGTTAATGAAAGTATCTAAATGGAAAAGCGTGACAGGGAAATTTAGATTTAACATAGTAATTTAGATAAAATATTAATTCTTCGATCAAATTCGAATTAGATTAACGATAAAAATATATCGAACTATATTAATATAAATATCGAGTAGAAAAAATGTGAGACGTGGATTTAATTAATGTCACTAGGTAAATATTATTGGGGAAATGTTACTAGAGGGATTATCAGTGACCCACGTGACAAAATGGCGCTGTAGCGTGGCGAGAACGGAATAAAAAGGCATTGTTTCGATGAAGGAGGGGGCAAATTCAATTTCGTTGCCACGTGCTGCGTTAACAAGCGGTCAAGCTTATTTTTTTTTCATTATCGCGAAATCGCGTAACTTCGTAGCTCTAGAATCGTAAATTATGTTCCAATTTTTAATAACGATCATTGTATATATAATGTTATATATTATAACGATATTTAATATTATATAAATATATTTAATAACGATATCTATATAACGATATGAATTTATAGGATATAGACAAATCGTAATTATAAATTATAATACTTGAACGAAGTTCTGACTTCTTTTAGTCTACAATTTTCATTAATCAAATTTCAAATTATATCAGATTTAGAATTACGAAGATTCTTTTTTTTTAAATATACTACACATACTACAAATACTTTTACGCGGACATTTTCGAAAATATACACTCTGAATAAAACGTAAAATAAAAGATCGAATATTTTAAACCATTTTAAATTACTTTAATATTATTTAAATATCATTTGTATTTCTTATAACAGTACCGCTTTAACATTGGAAATAGCAAGGAGGCTAAAATGACTCGTTTCAGATATTTTATTTTTACAATTTCTGAGAACATACAAACTACTTTCATTCAGATAGAAACACAATTGTTTATACTTGTACCACTACTCTCTAAATTACCACTGTACCACTGATTCTCTAAATTAATTTTGCATTTTAATCCGCCATATTGGATTTCTTAATTCGAATTTCTCAATTTTTACTCTAGATTTGGAATCAGCGAGCCCACAAACATGACATATGCAATTTTTACAAAAATCTCCGCATTTTTTGATTATTTTTATTATAAACCGTGTTTAAACGCTATGCAACATATCGCAAAGATTCCCGAAGGAATTTTTCATTTCCAGGACACGCCGAAATCGGTCCTTTCTTAACCCATTTACATCATATGGAAATATGAAAAGAAGATCCATATCACCGAAAATTTTTTATTTTGTATTTAGGTGTAAAATTGTGTAAAAGTACAAAAAAAAACATTTTTCAGCATCATTTGTTAGAAATTTTGTTGAGTGTGGTAATATTTGAAATGTGGGATGCATATAGGCAGTTCGCAATTTTCACACTGGTAAATAGCTCCCCTCCTTTTCTTTTCTCGTAGACAAACAACGCAACGCTTTTGAACTTGTTTCGACGAAGTTGGTAGTATGACAATTGGAAAATGTTGTCCGGAAGATCTTGGTTGTACAAAGTTATACTATTGGCTCGATCGAATAGTCGTTTCGTTTTTTTCTTTTCCTTTTATACGGCTGAAGTGTGAAGGTGGCTGTGAAAAAATACAATTAGATCCTCTACTGAAACAAAAACGAAACGACTTTCCGAACGGCCTGATATTCGATTCAATTAACGATTGCCCAACGTAATTTGCTATAAAAAATTCTTCAACAAAGTTACACTATTTTATTTAATTAACGATTGACCGACATCTACTTAAGAAATCAAACGAAGAAGTTACTTTCGACGCTCCGAAATTTTAGTTGTTGAAAATGATTTTTTTTCCGATCTTACTATGAGCTTGAAAATTATAAAAAAAAAAAATAAGAAGATGCATAAATAAGAAAGATTGAAGGAAGAAAATAATTTAAAAGTCTTTAATTTATGTAGGTTTGATATTTTTCGAAGCACGGTACCACACAATGTGCTATTTCGCAGGTCGTACACCAAAATCTTGACTCCTTACATTTTTTAGGCCGTATGTAATTGATTTTGGGTCGCGAGCTCCCCCTCTATATAGAATACGTAAGAGTTATATTGGTATTATAAAGGAAACATATCACCAAATACTACCCTTATTTTAATTTTATAGAAATTATTTTTTGATAATTTCTTATTTTACACGAGTATACACGTCATCTGCACCACAGTAGAGATTTTGAGGTACCAGCAGGCCCATCGCAAGCTACGTTCCTGCCTTGCACCATCCCTCTCGCTGTCACCTACCCTTGACGAAATGGCGCCGATCGAGCGTCCTTGTTGCTCGTTCCTGTGCAGTCTCTACGAAAGGCTGTGTTGGTCTCTCCCTGCCTTGTCTTCTACCTGGCTTCCCTCTCCTGGTCGACGGTAGATAGAAGGGCGAGGGTGAACGTGGTAGGACGACAGTCCTTCCGCGGATTGCGGATATTGTGTCCAAAAGCATGTAGATACAGCGTCGTCGCTGTACGGTGCTCGTGTGACAGAGTGGTGTGTCGTTTTTCCGTCGTTCGCGTGTGCTTCTCGTGTCTCTTCGCTCAAACCTTCTCGATGCAGTGTCCCTTCTTCTCGCGTCTCGTTTCTCTTCGGAAACTTCCGTCGGACTGCGCGACACCGGTTTTAAGGTTATATTCGCTCCTGTCACACCTGCGTACTGCTCGTGCGACGGTACTTTCCTCAGTGTATCAATCGTACAGTGAATCTTCGGAGTTTATGTTTGGTCTGAGCCTCGTTCACGAGTGTTTCTTTGAGATATTTGTGCCCTACAAGGACATGGTCGGCTTCCAGGAAAGCGATCCAGAAACGACGCTACGTACCATGCCTGGAATCTCTCGGTAAGCGAATATTCACAACTCGACTCTATCCGGCAACGTTCCTCGTGGCGTCGCGATGCTCGCTCTGCATTTCACAACGGTCGATCGCTTTTTTCTCTTGCCGAGAAATTATTCTGATGATTTAATTTAGGTGTAGGAATATTTCTCTGCGTCACAAAGCATTGGTATTAAACAAGATTGATGAATATCAATGTACATACACGGTTTTTAATTCAAATTGATTTTTTATTATTCGGAAATTTTAAGTTACGGAAAATTTAGGTATGCGAATATTTCTCTATGTCAAGAAGCATTGATCATAAAGGAGATTGTCAAATACACGGTTTTTAATTGAAACTGATTTTTTATTATTCGAAATTTTAAGTTACGAACGATTTAGGTATATGATCATTTCTGTGCGTTAGGAAGAACTGATTTTGAAGTTTTTAATACTGTAACTTATCTATTCAATAGAATATTTCATTATATGTATCGCATAAGAGAAAATTCATCGTGGCGCCACCGACAATACCTGTAAAATTAACGTGGCATTCAACGTGTTAAACAAATCAGTTTCAAAAACGTATTGGAAAACCCATCCACGCTCAGAAGTGAGTCTTTCAAGTATTTGATTGTAATTAAGTGTAACAAACAAACTCTTGTTTATATTTCATTCAAAAATTATACGAACTCTAAAGTAAAATCATCTTATACGACGTCTTAACTTAAATATTTATTTTCACAGGTAGTTGCAGGGTAAATAAATTTCAAATAGGTAACTAACAATTATCGGCCGCGGATTATTCCGCTCGGTGTTGCAAATGGGTTAATTATTACCAGACCTGATAGAGTAGGATAGAAATGATGGCTTCGGATGCAGACTTCCTTCGTGGTCTGTGGGGTTCCCGTAGGAGCGGCATGTGGCACAGGTGTGGGAATTGTAGGCTTCGCCATGGGGCGGAATGTTTCACGAACACGTAGGGTGGGGTGAAAAGAGAGCGATGGAAGAAGCACAATGTCGTTCAGGCAATGTAACGCAGCGGCGTTTGTTTTGAAATACTTGCACGTGGTTCGAGAGCTTAGAAACTGGATTCTCGCGCTTGAAGAAAGAGCAATTGTGACGGAGAGAGCGAAAGAAAGCGGTCATTGATGAGAGCGTGAGTGCTGGTGAGAACGAGAGAGGGGCGAGAAGGAGAAAGAATCCTGCTGCGTGGGAATATAGTATTGATCACAAGTTTGAAGCCACGTTTAGCCAACGGTGCGCCGGATATTTTTATACCGATTCCCAATGGTTATTTGGACGGTTTATTTTGAAAGTTTATTTTTCTAACGAAAAGATCGTCGAGTTTCAATCGCCATTTAATTAGACTCTAAATTTTGTCGATATTAATTATTATATCAGATTTGCAATTACTCAACGATATGTGGAATATCGAAATAAAATAATTCTATGTCCCAATTTGCATATGAAATTGAATAACGAGTGTAATTCGTGATAGATATGTTTGGCCAAAATTGTTTCATCACGAGTGAGACTCGTGAAAGTAGTGCAAGCAGTGTATATATATATATTTTAACCCTCTGCGGACGAAAAACGAAGTTAACGATGGATCAGGTTATAGTAAATAATAAAAAACCAGAATTCAAGGAAAATTTTCTGAATTAAAAGATACGTGCAACATCAATAATAATGGTAAAATTATTTTTGGCTATATTCCAAGTAGCTTTCGCTCTGGAAAATCATAAATTTCTATGGATATTTCGACATCCGTTCCCAAAGGGTTAAGAAAAGGTTTCGGTTCTCATAGAAACGAAGTGAATCGAAATTTTTCCAAGAAACAAAGAGGGATATTTTAAAACAATCGATTCCGTGTGTATGTCCTAAACGATTAAAAATAACAAATCGACGGAAATTTTCCGAAATAAAAAAAAGTTTTGGTTCTCAGAGAAACGAAACGAATCGAAATTTTTTCAAAAAGCGAAAAGGGAATCTTCGGAATGATCGATTCGATGTCTTTTCGATAATTGTTAATCATTTTACAAACGTGAAACTAAGCTACAATAAACGATGCATTCGATGTATACTAAACGATTAAAAATAACAAATCAAGAGAAATTTCCGAAATTAAAGATGGTTTTTTTCCGAGAAAGGAAAGGGGAAACTTCGAAAGAATTGATTCGGTGTCTTTTCGATGATTTCATGATTTTTAACCTTTGCAAATGAGAAACGAAGCCAACGGTAGATTCGGTGTATATTAAACGATTAAAAAGGACAAGTCGAAGGAAAGTCTCCGAGTTGAAAAATTTCTACGACATCAGTAACAACGCTAAAATTATTTCTCGCTATATTCCAAGCTACTTTCATTCTAAAAACTTAAAAAACTTCCGCGTGTATTATGACGTGCGTCCCCAAAGAGTTAATATATAAAACAATAAATATAAAATTCTTCAAATTCCAAATAAAATTATTTCATAAATTAATTTTTAAATAATGCAATAAAAGTCGCTGCGATTGCGTCACTTTTCGATTTTTCTTTTAATACACGTGTTGTGAATATTTTACTCAAATTCTACCTTTATTTTTCATCTATTTATCCTCTAGAATTTGGCAAGATTATAATGATTAAGATTAATCCTAAATTGCCTTTTGCAAAAAATTTCCTCGTGTATTATGAAATGCGTCTCCAAATAGTTAATATATAAAACGATAAATATAAAATTCTTAACATTCCAAATAAAATTGTTTCACAATTTAATTAAAGTTTAAATTAAACAATAAAAATCGCTTTGATTACGTCGTTTCTCAATTTTTCTTTTAATACACGCGTGATGAATTTTTTCTAAAGTTTTACCTTTATTTTTTCGTCCATTTTTAGATGAAAATTTAATAAAAATTAATTATGTTTAAATTAAATAGTAATAAATTATCAATGTAAATAATTATTAATATAAAAAATAATATTAATTATTAATATTTAAATTAAAAATTTAATTTTTTAGATGAGAATTTAACAAAATTGTAATGATTAAGATTAATCCTAAATTGTCGTTTTTAAACTTCAAATTGAATATTAAACATTGGCTGTTTATCGTATTTAATAATTCGTCTCTCTTCTTCTATCCATTTTAGAATTCTTCTTTCATTTTGTTATTCATCCGAAATATTTGTTATTTATAATATCTGTTAACCAATCCAATATGTTATATATCTGTTATTTATACGAAATAGTAATATACGTCTGTATAATTTGATCGACCTTGGTAGATTAATTGTTAATAATACGCGTCAAGATTATAAATTTGTAACGACGTATGAAATATATAAATACTAATTTAAGCGTGATCTTATTTATGTTACACAAACCTTATTTAACGTTATGATAATAAACCTTCTAGTATATACGCATACTTATTATTATTTACAGATAATGTAAACGGATATTACAACTTGCAGACATAATCCTATCATGTTTATGCAAGTGTTTGCAAACATTTTATTAAAAAAAAATTTGTATCGCTTTGGTCGTTCGACTTGACGACTTTTCTTGCGATATATGCAGGTGTAATCATTTCGTCGGTATCTCTTGTTTCATTCTGTTAATTTCCGAGATGCATATTGACCTAATCATTCATTTCGTCAAGCTTGACAAATTTAGTATCAATATAGTTGTTGTATATTACGGTAAGCATAATTGACAGAGCTAGTACGAAGATTACACTGTACTTGGAGTAATATATATATATATAATTGTGTACATTATTATACTCTATTTGCGATTATAAAATAAAATATGTGGTTAGCAGTATTGGAATTACAGTTAAATTGTATTGCAGGTAATAGGATCATCGTGTGGTTAATATTGCAACTCCTCAAGTTTTCAGTATAGGTGGCTTTAGAATTTTAGAAATGGAAAGAGGGTCTGCAAATGATTAAAAGTATAATGGTTAAGTATAGAAGTTTGTATATTACGAATCGAAGAAAGATTTTCTCGTTTATACATAGGCATTCTAAAATAATCGTATAAATATCATTTCCTTTCGGTTAAATTAGGTATTCTTTTTTTGCACTTGACTAAGCTTTTTAACTATAAAGATTCAGGAATTCGAAGCTTTCTTAATATTTTTCTATGCCTGGTAGTACCTATTATATTAAATAAAAAGATAATCAAATGTTTCACTGGGAAACGAATAAATACAATTGTTATACGTGTAGTTACATGTAGTTATTGCCCCATATTTGTTATTAATGGGGTCTTATACAATCTAGGGCCAAAAATCGATTTTTATTCTTAAAGTACATATTTTTAGTAATACTTTCCGTAAATATTATACTCGACTTCTTATGAATAACGGAATAATAGCTATTTCAATAACATAGTAGACCGCGTTATTATTCAACGCGTATTTTTCGAAAATGTGTTTTTCAAAACCATGTCTGCGATTTCACAAAAAGTGTTTGATAGATTAATGCGAATATTCAGTATATTCGTACCAGAATTCTAAAATTCGTGTTCCTTCTATCCTTTCCATGCTCGTACAGTTAAAACGAGAGGAAAAAAAATCGTCGAGATACGTTCAGAGTGTAGTTATTTTTTTATTTATCGATATTGCTTTGTTTATTTTAGTTCCAGTCATAGTTGTACTCATGTTTAACAACAATCCTGTTGAGTTTTTTATTTCGGATAACAGGAAGAGCCTGAATTACGGACACCATCGATAACGGATTTTTAAGAGGTCCTTCGGTCTGCGGTAATTTTCTTAACAAAAATGCAGCACAGGTAGTCCAGAACCTTGCAAACAATCTTTCTTAATAGTAGAATTACCGATCTATAATGAGTATCTAAATATATTGTGTTGTTCGGAAAGTCATTTCGTTTTTTTTGGTGAAAATGAAACACGATTTTTTTAGAGCGACGTTTCACGCGATCACGAACGGTCGAATTCGACAAATTTCACCTCTCAGCAATCTCGCGAGTCGTTATTCGCCGGTTTGAATCTATCGATGTCTTTATTTCGTCTTCATCGGCTTCGGTGGGCCTTCCAAAACGTGGTGCATCTTTGACATCGAAATTGCCCGAACGAAATTTTGTAAACCAATTTTGACATTGTCGTTCGTTCGATACATCTTTTCCGTACGCATCGCATAATTTTTGCCTCGTTTCAACCGCATTTTTACTCTTTCGATGGTAAAAGAGTAAAATACGCCGAAAATGCTGCTTTCGATTTTCCATCTTTGATAGGGCACCGAACGAAAACTATCGCGAAGAATGGAACAAAATTTTTCACAAACAAGCCTTGCTATATCAGCTGTCGGAATATATAACGATTATGCGGCATAAGCGTGACGTTGGTTGTGAAAAAATACAATTAGGTCCTCTATTGGGAAAAAACAAAATTACTTTCCAAGCAACCCAATATATCGCTATTTTGCTTTCGCATTTTCTCCTTTTGTTTTTCGCGATGCATCCAGAGGCGTTTCGAACGATCCCATGGAAAAAATGACTCGTGACTAGAATATAATTTCATGCTGAAATCTATCGTTTGTGTCATTCGCGTGCACGCGTACTACTCTTCAATTTTTACGCGGATGGCTATTTCCGGCCCAATGACGAACAAACTCGTTTTCCAATAATTAACAGCTGGTCCGAAAATATCCATAAAATACAAAAACACCAGGTTTTTTCTGTTAAATAGCAGAAGAAAGTATATTAAATAAATCATGAGATAGTAAACGTTTC
>NW_027470393.1:0-38749 GCF_051020765.1 Lasioglossum baleicum
ACGTGTCGAGCTAGCAATTTAGCGAAATCGCGTCGAACCGAGGTATAGAACGGGGAGAAAAGGTTTGAAGATTTTCCGATGTTCTCCCATGGTCTCTTGGCTAACAGCGGCGGATGAAAATCTCGAGATTTCGAGAATATATCTGACAACACAAACGATCTCCTCTACCGATTGATTATTACGTTTCAACGTCGAGATAGCGGCGTATTAACGGCCAAATAATCGGCGCCGCGTCACGGCGGCGAAATTTACGACGCGGAGATTCCGTTGGTTACGTAACTTGTTAAGTTACGCCTGGAGAACGACGCGATTTGGTTTCTGGTGGAAACGGCAGGGCGATTTCTCGAACCGTGAACGACGCGAGCCAGAGTTCGTGACACGGAGGAAGACAGGAGAGGTCGGAGGTTTCGGAATAGTTATCGGTGCATGGAATTAATTAACTCCGCTATCGCGGTCGATAAATCACGCGTGTTTATAATCGACAACCCCCGACAACCCCGCTAACGATATGGCTAATGAACTCGGACCGGCCGATTATCGAGCGAGCGTTATCTCGCTTCCTCGCCGCGAGTAAAATGTCCGCGTGCAGGAGCTCTGCTTGCCGGTTTACCAATAAAACGCGATAATTAGCGTGGCTGTAAACGTCCTTGGTAAGTGACGTTGCTGTAATTCCGTCGCTTATTATTCGGTTGCCTTCGGCCTTGCCCTCTCCTTCCTCCGGGGGTCCACGGTTTACGGACCCACGATCCCCGGTTTCGCGATAATTCTTGCCCCGTCACTAAATTTTTCTTTCATCCACGCGAACGTCCACCGTTATTTCTCCGACTCTCGTTTCTCGCTTCAGACTCCGCCTCGTCGAGCGTGTTTGCAACCCTCGCGATGCCATGAGTCTTCCGAATCGCGGTTAATTCTCTCGAGAAGTCTCGGGACTCGATATGCGAGTGTATTTGTTCGATTCTCGGTAGATAGACTGGTAAATGGGATCGAAACGGGGAATTCTGGATAAGTAGGGCTAGAGAATGGCGCGAATGTTGGCTGTCATTGAAGAAAAGGTACGTCGAGAGGATTTACGCGATTTCAACGGGATGTTTTTGGGATACTCGTGCGGTAAACGTCGGAGAGGAGAGAAGAGGGTGGCCCGAGTGGGGAACGAGGCCGAAACGAGTCGCTCCTAGACCTAGATAACCTCGGATGGAGCCTCCCCGCGGATTTATCGTCGCGTCTCAACCATTGTTTACGTCTCAGACGGGTCGCGTAAATTCCCGTTTTAAAGTGTCTCGGAAACCATCCGTATCCACCGTTTCCGCCCTCGTATCTCCGTTCTTTAGGATAATGCACGCTCACTTTCCTCTGTGCCAGACCATCGTACCACAACTACCCCGAACGTCGCCTTTTTGTCTCCGACGCGTTCCTTCCCTCCTCCGAGGCCACTCCAGAGGAATATCGTACGAATTTCTTTTCGAATTACGTCCTATAGGTCCTCCGCTCGCGATATTCGATGTCAAATTTATGTATCCACCAGCTGAGACCGTGGAGAATTAATAACATACGATGTAGATACGATTTTTGGTCTTTATTCTATCGTAGATACGAGGATTACCTAGAAATGGGATATTACATGAATTTTTGTACACGCATTATGATCATCGTAACGAAAAGAAGATTAGAATCAGTTATAGAATTATCCGATATAGAAAAAGAAAAATCGTCGAATATCATCGCTGTAGCATTGAAATTGTTGCAACTCAAAGAAGATTCGTCCTGAAGGGTTTATTAAAAAATTCCAATCTAAATGAAATCGTGTGGTGAATTTTACCCTTCGTGTTCCATATTAAATTCGAGTGAATGTGGTTCTATATAATACTAAGCACAGTGCCAAATTAAACGAGTAGAATTACAAATAATAGTTATTTTCGTAACAAAGCTCGTGGCAGACACGAGCAGAACTTTTCCAAGAAGCAAGCCGCTGGAAACTCGTGGAAAGTCAAGGCGAGTGTAGTTAAGGCTCATACGCTTGGAGTATAGCTAGGTTGGATCAATATCCCGGTAGCATGGCTTCATCTTCTCTACATACCACGAGCTAACAGGAAAACGGAGAAAAAGTCGCGCTTACAAGAGATACGGCCCTCTCGTTACCCGGTGGAAAGAAACAGAAAGGCAGCAGCGTCGTAAAATCAGCATAGCCCGAGGCGGGGAATCGCGAGGATAAAATTCCAGTATCGCGCGTGCAGCGCAGGGTTGCAATCTCGGGGCGCGTTAATCGAGAATCGAAGCTCATCCTCGAGGCGTTACGCCGCTAAATTCCGATGGGAAACCAGCCACGGATACTTCAGCTCCGCGAACCTTATTTATGCAAGCGAATGCTCGGCCTACGCAGCTCGGGTAGAGGAAAAATCCGCGAGAACTCGATCGAACACCTCGAAATCGTGATCGACGCCGCTTCGATTTTACTTGGGAATCGTGCGCGGCGTTTCGATCGCGAGATCCGTTCCTTGATGGAACCATAACGATCAGGTTCGCGGAAGGAACGCATACGAAGGATCGCGAAAGATCTCAAGGATCGAGAGTCCAGTGGTGAGGACAATCGGCGACCGATCGGCAGATATACGTTGCATGAAAGCACGCCATTTTCTTCATCGACCACTACCACTAACCCGTGACAAAGGAACGAAGAGTATCCACAAATACACAATCACGACTATGGATCGAGCAGACCTCTTCTTGTCAGCTCGCCTCAGCGCGAATGTTAATCTCGAGGTCTGCGACTAGAATCGCGTAGTACGTGCGAGACGCAATGCCGTTAAAGGTCTCGAAAACTGGAAAGCGATAAACGGAAGTGGTTGCCGGGATCGAAGGAGAAGAAGCGTCTTCGCCGTCGTGTGTCATAATGTTCGCCGGCGTCGCGGATAGTCTATAAACATCCAGGTTTTATAGGATAATGGCCGATAAGGGAGCGTTACTCGCGGCGCGCGCGTATCAGCGCGTACAATTTATTTACAGGGATCCACGCGGAATATTGCTGGAATCTAAACAAAATCGCGAGGTTGCTGCAATGGCGCTCCGCGCAAACGAGTTTCTTTAACTGGCTCGGGCAAACTTTCTCGTTGCGAACGCGATTGGCAGATCGAGAGGCAAGTTTTGATCCGTGAAAACTCGGGATTAATTCGTGGAGTAACGCGGAGCAGAAACTCCGACGGATCGACGTCGGAAAATTAGAACTTAAACGAGAGAAATTCGAAAGAGAGAAATTATCCGAATCCATCTGCAGCGAAAGTTTCCGCTTTCCATAAAATTTCCGGGAAAAAAGGAACATCGACGAGAAGGCATTGCGGACCGCCTCGGGTGGACCTCTTAGAAAACGATCCGATTGGGTGTTTTTCCTTTTCAGACCGGAGTACGAGGCGAACTCGAGGCTGGTGGATACCCGGACGCAGCTGGAGGCGAAAGTTGGAGCCGGAATCGGCCATGTTTGAGAGCTCGATCGAGGGATGGATACCAGCATCGCGATTCAACGAGCGTTGAAGGATGGAAGGGGTGACGGAGCAGGGACGTGGAGGGTTGGAAGACTGGGGTGGGGTGGCTGGAAGCCACCCCTGGTGCCTGGAATAATCCGGCGTATAAATTGGATTGTCGGTAGAAGGTGGAAACTGAACGCGGCTGCAGGCAGAGTGGCCGAGAAGAGGCGAGAGAGAGCGGACTGACTGGGAAGAGAGGAGAGAAGGAAGACGTAGAGTGTGCTACCTTGGCGCACACCAGCGTGGAAACTCGTTGGCGAACGCACACGTGGACGCGGAGGACACGTAGGTTTACACGGCTGCTACGAGGCGGCCATTCATACGCGCACCTGGCTCTCTCTCCACCCTCCGTGATTTCGCCGGGTCACCGGTCCCAGCGATCGCGGGGTGGAAACCATATCGCTGGATTATTATGCTCGTCCGTAGCCCAACTCGCGTGCAACCTCGCGCAATTATGCGCGCGTTATCGCGCCGGCATTCGCCGCTATCGAGCTAATAGCCGCAGCGGATCGAGCCACGTTCGCCATCCCGTGTTCATCTAAATCGAGCCAGGTGCGCCGGGGGCGGCGCGAGGTTTCTTCGTCACCGGCGTGGTTGCAAGAACACGCGTGACACGTATGCACGAGTAGGAAGATGGTGGCGTAACCGTGGTCCCGTAACTCGTGTGATGCAAGTGATAGGGATAATTGGGACGGATGCAGTGAGCCTGGTGGATTTCAGTGACACGCCTCGGTGAATTGCGCGAAACGGAAGCGATCCGGAGGATGATGGAAAGTGGTTGAAAAACGGTGGAGACGGAGGTACGCGGCTGGTGGAAAGGTGGAAACGCCGGAGCCGGAGATGGAACTCATCGCGAAAATGGAAGGGATTAATCTTCGAAGACGATCTCCCGGGCCTGGATCGGACGTAGAATTTGGAAGGTACGGAGGAGCCCGTGACCGATACGTCTGGTTTCCGCGAGGCAAACGAGCGATACGTGACGATCGCAGGGGAAATGCCTCGGTAGATGATAGACCGGGCGTTGGTTGTTTGCAAGGTAACCTTATGCTTCTTTGCGTGGATATTAAGCCCGGACACAGCGCGAATGTTTACCTACTGTCCGTCCAGCCAGAGCTGGAAGGGAAAGGAAAAGAATGGCCGGTGTTTTCCGATTTCGTATTCTCTTATTTCTCCAGGGACAGGTATACCTATCGTCCTCATTAGAAAGAGTGACCATCGGTCGAGTACAGGGTGGATCTGTTTATTAGGAACGTTGCGTAGATACAGGCATGAAATCACGCGGTTGTCCAATTGCGTCCATGGAATATGGTAGGCTAATAAACCAGCGGACCTCCATGTCGGATCGCGAGCAGAACATTTCCTCGAGCTTTTTCCTCCGCTTTTTTCTAAATTCTAGCCACCGAATCTCCCTCTCTCTTTCTCTTCGGTCCCGTCACGATCCACGCGAACGCGAAACATCTGGTCGGCCGCGTAACAGCCGAAAATAGCCCGGTGAACCTAATAAGCCCCGCGATGAGGTCCGCGGACGCCTCCGCGTTCCGAGTCTCCGCGAAAAAGTTTGATTACTCCGAAGGAATCGCGTGGGTCCGCGTGGACGGGGGCTGACCGTCGTAAATTCCCCGGAGGACCTAATCCGGCCGGCAAAGAACGGCCCTTTGTTTCCCTGCCCGATCGAATTACGCGCGTGGCCGTGGTGGACGTGGTGGACGTCGTGGAGGACCGGTTGCACGGCATCCGGTCGATCGGTGGCAGCGGCGCGACAAAGGGGCCACACCTTCCGAAACCAAGGGTTCCTTCCTCCTCGAGTTCGCGTAGACGCGCGCACCTTCTCTCATAGCCTTCTCTTCGCCTTCTCTACACCTTCGATATGCTACCTCCGCGAGTGCCAGGCTCGTTGTTTATTCACGAGAAAACGCGTTCCTCCCCTTTTACAACGCCTCTCCCTTTTCCCACGTTGCCGGCCGTGTCACCGGAGACTCCTCTTTTCCGCCTTTTTTCTCCTCGATACCGGACCGATCCCGGCCAGCGGCAATACGCCGCCTCGAACCCCCTCGAGTTTTATAAAATATAAGCAATTTCATACTCGCCGAGGTCTCGCAGTCGGCAGGGCGCGCCGCGTTTTTACGACCAGCCACCTCGGATTTTGTCAGCTCTTCCTTCCCTTCTTCCTCGGCCTCTGCCCGCCGCCCCTCGCTGCCCCTCCGCAACTCGTGATCGGGTTGCCCCGCGTAATCCCCGGTGGCTCGAACAAGTAGCCTCTTTATGCAGCGCGGTTTATTAGCCTCGAGACGGTCCGGCCAGATGGGCAACCGATCCTCGTTCCGGCACGTTAGTTATTATCCGCCAGCGCCGTTTAATTATTCGAATCCTCGTTGCGCCTGGTAATATCGTAAAAATGTCCGCGATCACCGCTGCAACCGCGCGGCATTACCGCTTCACGTATGCTTCGTTCCACCCTGCATCACGCGGCCGACGGACTCTCGTCAGGGTGTCCGCGAGCCCTTTTCTCCGGCTCGAACATTGCTCGTGTTTTCGCGATTCTCCAAGCGATAGACTCCGCGTTTAAGTATCGAAACGACAGCCAATCGGTCTAATAACGTCGCGTTGCTCCGATACAACTCGTCTCTCGAAATACGCGACGCAATCGGGTCGCACGGATCAGTGCTATCCGTTGATATAACAGATTAGTCGAACGAGGATGAAACAGACGAGTCACGCTTGTTTCGGTCCGTGCTCATGGAAATCAGAATAAAATAGAAGATAGGAAAATATCGCGAAGATCTGCGAACTCTGGTCGAGGTTAATCGTCGTTCTTCCTTTGCGATCTCAAACGAGCGATCATTAAGAAAACATCGCAGAGGTGTGAAACGTGTCATCGAAGTCGAAGCGTAAAGATTGATCGACCTTTTCCTCTGCAACTTTTTGACTTTAAAGTAGGGACTAACAAGAACGACAAGAACGATCGCAAGACTCGGAATTGATCGTCGTTCAAAAAGTAGCGAAATTCTGATCGCGTGGAGAGAGTAACGGGGTTTTTCCTTCCAAGTTTTGTAATCTGAAGGGGTTAAGCGAAGTCGCGGAGTTGGCGGTGAAGCAAAGTGGACTTCGTTAGCCGCGCTATTCGACGTCGCTTCTCGAAATCGTCTAGGACAGCGATTTACGAGCGGCGCGTGCACGCGGTGCAGAGAACCGCGACGAAGCCGCCGCCCTTAATGCCCCATTCCTAGTCCCCTCCCCCACGGTGGACCCCGGCGTCTTCTTCGCGTCCTTCTCTCTTTCTTCCGCTATCTTTATGCAGATGACGGCGGGTGCGGTTAATTCGCGTCGCGAACCGCGAATGTCCTCGTAGATTCTAATTTGTCCTCAACGTCCCTGATTGGAGTCCGCGACCAAGCGATGCGATCCCCGGCCCCCGCCGCCGACGCCGAGCGTCGCACCTGCATCCACGCCCACGCGGCTAGCGGCAAGTTCCGCGACGCGGATCGTTGCGATCCGATGCGCGGAAAAATGTCCCGAAACGTCTCTCTCGATAGAGGGAAACTTTTTCCGCGCGGTCTGCCATTTCGTTCCCGTTCCGGATCCTCTTTCTCGTCCTCCTAGCTCCGAAAAAGGGAACTCGCTGGTTCGATCGTTGTCCCGGGGCACGCGGCTGGTTTCCAAGGGACGACAAAGCGCCGAGACGCGTCCGGGGAACCGACCATCGTTCCGACGGAACGTTCCATTCGGTTTACGAGTTCGCGTAGAATTCGGAAATTTTGTATTCCCCCGTGTAATCCACCCGGGATATTTCGAACCGAAGAATAACGTATGCATACGTGCACCGTCCTCCCGTTTCTCGTGGTTATCCTCCCCGCACGGGGTCACCGGTGATGCCCAAAATGGCGGCTATAGGTGCGCTCCACGCTCGGATATTCGAGGTAGAACAGACGACGGGGATATCTTGATATTCCACCAGCGCACGCTCCTTAAATAACAACGGCGAATGGAACGGATTCGATACGCGATCTCGTTCGAGAGAATTCTCCGCCGTTGGAGCAACCCCTGGCTGCGAGGAAAATATAAGAACTCAATTTCGCGCGACGGCGTTAAAACTGCAGCATTGCGAAAGCTGAGCTTTCTGTCGCGGCGCTCGCTTAATTTTCCCTCCAAGAGTTGCAAAGAGTTGCTCCCTTATTTCCAGGCCGGCCGTTTCGTCGCACCTGCACCGACGCTCCACGGCGAGAAAAAAGAAGGGGAGAAGAAGGGAAAAAAAAGAGCGGGACGAGTCCGGGCCGACGGGAGGCGAAGGATCGCGCGAGAAGCGAAACCCGTCTCGATGCTCTCCTCGAGAAGGCGTAGGTGGAGTCGAGTAGATTATCTCGCCAGACAGCGAAATGGTAAAGTTCTCGGGTACGCGTCGGAGGGCAAACGCGAGGTTAGAGAAAGCAGAGAGGAGGGAGAGAGAGAGAGAGATGGCGAGGTTTTTAGGCCGCTCCGCGGAACGCTGCAGACACAGCTGTGCGAAAACTGCAACGACACGCCCCCTCGCCCCATCCCTCCGCCGTCTTCCACCCTCGAGACGTTCGATGGTCAGGGGTAGGTTGTTCGGCCAGCGAGCCAGGGTCGATTCGAACCCTCGCCGGGAGTTCCCAGTGGTGGTGGGGTGTCGTACCGTGTGTGCCCGTGTGTGCGAGTCCTCCTGACAGCCCTGTGTCGACGCTTGCCGCAACGCCGACGTCGCTGCCAACGACGGCTGGTCCGGTCCCGAGCGTCTGCGAGCCGCGCAATCTCGCACCAACACTGGCGACGCCGCGGCGTCCGTGAGGTCGGATCACCGTGGCGACGCTGGATCCCGAGGACGCCGGTGCACGAGCTCTCCTCCGGTGGTCCCGCACCCCCTCGGACCTGGCTGCTGCTCCCCAGCATCACGCACAGATCGATACGCGGCCGTTGCCTTCACCTTCCTTCCCTCTGGCTACCTCTCTTCTCATCGGCAGGGCTTCGATGTCGGCGATTCGCGTAATCGCGCCTCTTCCCTCGATTGCGACCACCGCTGCACGGACGATCGTTTCCAGGGGCCAGCTGCCGCGCGAGAAAATTACGCCCGGAGAATTTCCCGAATGGAAACTCGCCCGTCTCCGCGCTGCAAGCTGTTCCCATCGGTGTCTCCTTTCCTCCCGGCAATTCGCTATTTTTCCTACCGCACCGCGCGCGAGTTTGGCACCGGCTCAATTTTCATCCAACCGCGTTTCCACGAATTCGAGGGAAATTGCAGAAACGATTGCGAGATCGGTTGCGAATGGAACCTCCGTCCGGAGTGATAGATGGTTATTAGGACACGATCGGCGATGTAAATATTTTCCACTTTTGCAATTCCGAGCCCACTTTGTAGCCACCGAGTCGGATAACATGACGTAACGCGACTGCCTTGTGTCATGCTAATCTGGCAGCCCGTGTAAACAGCCTCCACTTTGGCTTGTCAATGCCCGGCTACGCGCTATCGGTGTTATTAACGGCCTGTCTCGTTGCATCCCTTCTACGAGAGCCTCGCAGACAGAGATAACTCGGTCCAATGTAATCTAAATCAACCAGGTTCGATCTAAACCTCGGAAATATCGTTCTGCTCTTTTCCAGTTATTTTCACGCCCATTCAGCTGTCAGTAGCCGACCACGCGGCGACCTTAAGGTCACGTCTCGTTGCGCCTTTCTCACCAGTCTTTCGAAATTTACCGAACGGACTCGAAGTATTTCTACCCGCTTTGCTTCGACTTCGTAATACCGAAGCAACGTAATATTGTCGTCGACGATATCACGTCCCTTCGATCATTTTTTAAAATATTCATCGGACACAAAGGATAATTTAATCGTAGCGCGATCAACGGAATCCAAGCATCCTAAAAATCTCTTTCAACTTTCTTCAACTTTCTCCCAATAACCAATCGACTCTGTCAACGCCCAATTATCTAAATGCACAAGCGTCATCCCAATTACATCTCGATAATCCAGAATACTCACAGATGCGTTACCATAAAGAAAACCTCGTGAGCGATAAATGCAAAGCGCCGAGCTAAAACCTGCTTGTCAGTGTCAAAAATCACTGCCGACCGGATCATCTTTATCGCGCCATCGCGAGAGCGCGAACACATGCTGCGTGACGCGAGTTGCCGAGCGATGACGCGAGGATCGTGCTCGCAGCAGCTTCCGCCAATGACGCGAGCCAAAACAAACGCGGTCTTCCCCGCATTCCTATCCGGTGCCCATTTCACCCTCACCCATATTCTCCGCGATGCGATTCTCGGCTCCTCGTTTCGCCATCGCGTCCGAGCTTCGCAACCATCGTAATTACGCGCGTAACCGCGTTGCTCGGCTGTAATTAACTCGCGTCCAGCTGCTGGCAGGCAATTTATATCATTGCGAAGTAAGGAAGTACGTTTAAAGCGTGTCTTTCGCACACACCCGGCTGCACCCGCGATTAAGCACGGGCCCTATCGAAGTAAACGCCGATGGAACGGTGATTTGCGACTATATATCGAACCGGTGGCCAATAGGAAGCATGCGAGATAGTCGTGCTCCATTTACAAGTCATCAACATTATCTGTCACGCTGAAACAGGCCGAGTGTCTTCGTTAAGGCTTAGCGGATATAAGCCTCGATTTTTACGACGCTCCGCGCGATCAGAATCGCTCGGGAACGTTCTCCTCGTGATGTTTGCCCTTAATCGAGTTCGATTCTTGGCGATGGGCAAGGGAAATTATGCGAAGCACTACGTACAGCTCGGAAGAATGCGGGTCCGATAATGGCGTAACAGGTCCACCGGTTTTTTCGCGAGATCGTAAACGTACTAGCTCTCTCTAGGCAAATTCGTTGCAAGTGTCGCGCGAATTACGTTGCATGAGGAAACGAAGAGAGTGACAGCGAGAAAAGATATTAACGTAGACGTAAAGTTTGTGGTAATTGTTTAATAGGAGATAAAAAGAGCGCAGATGTGACGCTCTTCCTTACTACCCCTGGCAAGAGGTTCTTGGCTAAACTTAATTATTTTCTAGCCGTTCTATGCTTATATCATATCACTCTGTATCCGAGCAGTTCGTAAAAATATAAGATTCTTAAATCTGATGTTACCGTGGAGGTATGAAATATATCATCGAGTACTTGGAGCGTTCTTTCTTTCACCGATCCTTTAATTCCGTTTCGCGAGTTTATCGTCTTCGACAAGAAACTGCGACGTCTCGCGTCGTGTTTTATTATTCCGAGATGGTCGAGTGGTAAGAACGTCGGAGAAGATTGGAAAATATGCCTGGGACTGGGAGGTTTGTTAACGCGGGGACGATGGCTCGTTACGTTATACGGCGCCGTCTCGATTCATCGAGCGGACGGGCGAGTGGTTAAAATTCGTCACGCCGCGAAAGCGTTAAAAAGACAGGAAGAAGTTGGCAGACAGGAGGCAGCTAGAGAGAAGAGAGCTAGGGAGAAGAGTTTGGCTAGACTGGCTCCCTCTCGAGACACCTTCGCCTCGCGAGCGGTGGTAGCGAGGATGGTCTGGCGAGGGGAAATAAAAAGGAACTCTGGAGGGGCTGGTCGCAGCTCCGAGGACACTCGAACATGCGTTCCGATCGTTTATGCACTTGTCCGACATCGGCGCTAAAAGCATTCGATGATAAATCACGCGGCTGGAGGAATTTAACGACGCCGAAGGATGAGAAATGGCTTCTGAAGGCGAGCGAGACAAAACGGCCGAAAACTTGTCTCGCTGAAAAGCTCGTCGATGCATCGCCGAATCGTCGCACGATCCGCGCCGATCCGCGGCGTAATCTGTCAACGGTAAACGCGCGTAAAATCTGTTTAACGATTCGTCCCGCAGATTTCCCGGTTTTCTCGTTTCCCCCGGCATGCGTCGATCGATTAATAATGCATGATTCGATTCCGCGCCGTGGCTGTTCCCTGAAAACGGCCATCCCCGCCGGATAAACAAACGCGGACAAATGCAAATCCGCGTCCTTTATTCCGCTCGTATTTCCACGCGTGACACTGTAACTTAGGATTTTTATCGCCGCCGATGCAGCCCCGGCACGTCCGGCTTTTCGGCCCGTCTCGTACTCTCTCTCTCTTTCTCTCTCTTTCTCTCTTTCGTCCCGTTAAATCTCCAGCTGCGCGCTCACGCTCCGTCGTCTCGACGATCCCCGAGCGGAATTAAAACCGAGGACAGTTATTCGAAACCGACGATTCCGGATTTCCAGCGTTCACAAGCTGGCGTCTAAATTGCCGACTTTCGATCGGTTTGCACTCGCGAATGCCGAAAGGTGGAGTATGGCTCGTAATCCCGGCGAGTTGGTAAAATCGGCATAAACCGGTCTATTAACGCGAAGCGCGAGTCGCGAGACGAATGCGCAATCCGAGGCGCGAACCGAAGTTACGAAGAGCCGAGAAAGATTCGCGATCGAATGGGAGAATTCCTTTGGAAATTCGTCTCGTCGCGATATTTTCCTCGCGTTTTATTTCCCCGGTCGCCGTTCCGTCCGACTGTCGCTAATCGCTCGCGAGGAAAGGAAATTTATTACGCTTGGCCATGAAAATCGATCTGCATATACACGCGTTCCGCGGGCAATTGTCTCGCCTCGTTTCGCATTCGGAATGGTTTAAATTTAAACTCGAATCTCGTATTCGCGGGACACGTAAACGACCGGGGTTAACGCCTGGCGATCCCGTGCGACGCGGGAAAAGGGAAACGGGAGGAGTGGAGAGGAAGGGAGAGAGGAGGAGAGGGAAAGGAGGGAGATGGAAAAATCGCGCGATCGCGTAGGCGTATCCGAAAGCGGTGAAAAACGCGTGCACGTTAATTTACCGGGACAATTCATTAAGATACGCGACCGGCCCGCGTAAATAGCCGGCTCTTAGTCTTTTTTACGATCGCGATCCGGTCGGCTTGTTGCACACGTTAAGCTGAATCGTGTGCGATTATACTTTCAGATAGAGCGCCGCACGGCTTCGTATTTTTCACACGTACCCGCGTTGTTTTCTTATCACGGAGCCCGAGTGGCTCGTAAGTCCTGCAGAAAATCGCTTCGTGAACGCGTCTCTCACCCCGAGCTGCGACAACCCTCTCCGCGACAGTCCCGACTTCCATCCCGAGGTCTTCTCCACTTCGGGGGCTACCTCGAGGTGCCCCGAAACAAATAGACCGGGCCCGCCGCTTCGTCAACCACCTACCGAACGAAAGCTCCCTCTTCGTGTCCGCCACGCGTGAAGCGATAGCTCCTCGAGATAGACGCGAAGTCCGCGTGCCTCCGAATGGAACCAGATCGTGTCTCTGGTGACCATAAATAGAATAGATATTAACCTCTCACTGCGCAAAATTTTTTCTTTTCTAACTTGTTTAAAAATGCTAAAATTCATAGCACGAATAGGGAATACGATGGAAATTATTCCGTTTAAAGCATTACGCGTTTTCATTTGAATTAATGGGACAAATTGGACGGTTCGAGCTGATCGTATCTACGTTCGAGAGGCGAGAGGCGATATTGCGAAGAAATAGAAAGCTCGTGTCTTCGTTAATGGCAGTCGAAATGGTACATCTTGGAAGCAGAACGCGCATATCTTCGCGACAAGACAGACGAGATGATCGTGCTTGGAAATGGAACACTCGTGTTCGCGTTAATGAGACGTAAAACGACCGAGCTTAAAAATAATTTCGCTTCTACATTAGCATTCATGTTAATGAGGCATAGAATTATTGCCACGACGTTGTGTGTCCGTAGAAATAAACAAGGCTTGGGTGATTTATGATCTACGCCGTCAACCTTGTCTGCAAATCTCTGTTGAATGGTATCAAGCCTCTTGTCGTTAATTTTTAACCGTGTTCGATACTGTAATTAACGCGCGATCATTTCCGTGTAAATAATACATCTCGTTTAAGAAGAAAACAGACCGTGAAAGAAAAGAATTTATGTAAGAACAAATAAAATGTCTGGCTGGAATCTGCACGATGTTGCTCCATCGATACCATCGACTCTGTTCCACTTTTACGGGAAGACCAAGATGGAAATAGAATTGCAACAGATTCGATGTCGTAGATCAAAATAAAAGACCGGGCGAGTTCATTAGCGAGGTGCGAGTTAATCGACATAATACGCTAGTGCACCGATTCGATAGCGCGGTTCGGAATGCGAGACTCGTATCTCCGTTAATGAGAGACAAGACGCAACGTTGCGCGTGGACACGCGTGTGCAGACGTCCAACAGTTTATGGTCGAGTGTAAATGAAAATCTACGCAATTAATCTCGCTTAGAATTACCATTGAACGCCGGCCAGTTGGAATTTCTCGCCATCGAACGCATTACGTGTAATTAATATCGTAATTAACGCCTCGCGACACGAAATGAGAGGAATAAAATCGTAATTACGTAGATTTTTAACCTGAACCGAATGCAAGGAGTGTTAAAGAAAAAATTCGCGCATAATGGAAGATATACGAAGATATATTCAGCCGGTTTCCATTGACGGGTTCCATCGATCCGTGCATCTGGACTCGCGACGTGTCGCCTTAACGAGGGGAGAAAAAGGAAGGAGGGAAAGGAAAGAGGAAAAGAAAGCACTCTGCGGAGGCTTCCGCGGCGAGAGTAAATAAACGGAGTAAGTAAAGAAGGATTTTTATTCGCGGGAATTGCAGGGTGCCCGATAAAGTGGACCTTTCGATTTGGCGTTCGGAAAGCGAACTCCGGTAAAAAGGTGGCATTACCCGCGTATTGAGCAGGGCCGAAAAAAGCGCGCGTTCCGAGGCTGAGAGAGGAGCAAAACGAGAATTCGAGAAAAAGGAGATAAACGGTGGAAAAAAGGCGGTTTAATTCGCGAGCAGATAAGAGACAGGATCCGCTCTAACGAGCCACCGACCTCTCGATCGCTAATGAACGCCGCGCGGTATAAACGCGTCTTCTCGTTTCCGTCCGCGAGGATAACGATGATAATAGGGCGCGGCGCGTATAAATTTCCGCTCGGCGCGACTTCGCTTCGCGAGATCTTCGAATGTTCCTCGACAGCGCCGGTGGCCGCGCGTTCCGACGTTTAATCGCCTTGAAATCGGGGACAGCGCGACTTCGCGCGATCCGAACGATCGTCGCCTGGAACCTCGCGAAGTTACATCAGGATTCTCGAGGAATCGACCAAGTACTATACCGCGGACCACGCTTCGCGAGAAGTATCGCGTGTCGGTGGAAAACGGGTCGGGATCTAAGGGGTAAGTCGGCGCGTAATTTATCGCGAAGTTTCGCAGTGTTTACGCGGACGTATCCGACATAAATTCGGGCGGGAATCGAGCGAAAGACGCGGAGGTAAATTATGGACGAATCCGCGGGCGTATTTGTACGGGCAAATTACGCGGAGGGCCGTGGTACATCGTCGCGGCTTAATTCATTTGAGAAAACCGGCGTATTTCACCGGAATGCAACCGAGCCTCTGCTCTCTCGAGTTTACGTCGAATGTACGCTAAGGCTAAGCGAAGATTACGCGCGAATTTTCCCGCGCCGGTAATCCTTTCGCTTTCTCGACGTCGCGAATACTTCCGGAACTCGAACACTTCGAAGAGAATATTCCTATTTACGAGAGCGAGGACAAAGAAGCTTCTGGATATTTAGCAGAAGACTGGAGTTGTCGATGATTGGGAGCGGAAGAGAAGGAGGCGAAGGAAGTGAAGAGCCGCTTACCAAAAGCTCGCGTCGCCATGGCGAATGGGAGGAGGAGGAGGAGTAGATGGAAAAGAGAAGAAAGCAAGGGGCCGCGGGCCGCCACACAATTTCCGATCGCGGAGACAGAAACGACGGGGGCCGTGGGGCTGTTGAGGTGGAACGTGGGCGGCATCGCCGGGCCGGGAGTAAATAAATGAATTAGTAAATAACGAATTTTATCCGGCGGCATTGGCCAGGAATCCGATAAGCTGGCAGCGGCGACGCTCGCCGGGAGTAGGGGGCCGCGGGTATAAAAAGTACGCGTTATGCGTACCTGTCCGTCCAATGGGGTGGCTTGGTCGCGAACCGGAAAGGGGGGGACCAGCTCGGGGATTATCGAGCGACCAGCGGACCAGCGGCTGAACGGAAAGTAAGAGGAGAGAGAGGAAAAAAAGAGGCGGAAAGGCAGGGACGAAGGAATACGGGGAGAAAAAGGAGAGGGAAAGAGAAAGAGAGAGAGTGGAAGAAAAACGCGAGGAATGGAGCTGGTCCGAGGCGTCGACGAAACGCGCGATGCTGGCCGGGAAAACGACGAAAAGGAGGACCAAGGGGAAAGGGGGGAGGGGAGAAGGGGATGAAAAGTGCGCGAGGACGCAAGCAACAGAGCCAACGACTCTCGCCGACTCTGATAACTTTAGAACCCTCTTGAGTCTTTATTGATACTTGGCCGTTTCCACTTGTCCCATATACATACCGACGCGCCCCACGGGCCCCGAACACGGCCCCGAACACGGCCCCGGAGAACGCCGAATGCCAGGATTACGCGAAACGCCTGCTGCCTCGTCCTTCGTCTCCTCTTCTTCGCCTTTATCTTATCCGGGCGAAAGTTATCGAGGATGGCGTTGCTATTTTGGCGGGCGCGTCGCGACGCGAGGTACCGGCGCATTCGCCCGTGGGTGCGCGATCGGGAGGGTTCTCCTCGAGAGTTGGGATTTGTTTGGCGGGTGGCGCGGGACACGTGGGCGGCGTCGGAGATAAATTTCGAGCGAGCCGAGAGACGCGACGCCGTTCCCGGGCAGACGACGCGGGGTTCAACGTACCTGACGATGCGCATCGTCGACCCAATTTCCTTCGAGGAACGGCGGGGTCCGCAAAAAATCGGCTTTACGATTATTACGCGTTCCAGCCTCGGATATCCCGATATAAATAGACGTTTGTTTCACATACCCGAGAGAGCGCCGCTCTAAATCACGCTGTTCCGCGTCACGCGGCTAGCCTCCGCTCGCGTGCCTCGTTATCGTAATTCAACCCTCTCGCGACGAGCCCCGGCATCGTCTCGAGGACGACGTTTACGGACCCGCCGCTCTTTCCGCCAGGATCGCCGGGGAAAATGCAACAATTCCGTTCTCCGTCGACGGAAAATTCGTGGATCGTTGTTTCGCGATCATGTCGCTCGGAGGGTTGGTGACTGGCCATCGGGGAGGATTCTTTACGCGCGGTCGAGAGGGGTTGGAAGATCGATTGGGTTGCGGTAGGTCGTCGAGGGCGGGTCGCGAACGGAAAAAGAATTTTTGGCGCTCGTCAGCCCTTTCTTTCGATACCTTGACACTTTGGTTACGAGTACGAAACGATAACGTGCATTAAAAGTAACTACATATGAAATATTTCATATGTATTTCCAATGTTTCATATGTAGTTACTTGTAAATTAAGAACTGTAAATTAAGAAGAATGAAGAGAAATATGGCAGGGACGGTAAATAAGAAGAGAAGGTAAGTATGGTAAGTATGGAAGAGAAGGAAAGTAAGGTAAGTAAAAGGTAAGTAAGGTTAGGAAAATTAAAATGCATTGCAAAACAGCAAAAATATTGTCCGAGAGAATTCCTGGAAATGACGTCATTTCTTGGAATTGCTCGGTGATAGACCTATCGTGTTATACGTTCCTGATACAAAGTCGCAAAATCGGCCGAAAATTTCTCGCCGAAGCTGCTAAAGTATCGTCCCGAGAATTCCTGGGAATGACGTCATTTCTTGGAACTGTCGATCTCCTGTCATGTTATGTTCTCCTGATACAAAATCGCAAAATTGGTCAAAAATTTGACGGCGGAACCGCAAAAGTATCGCTTTCGAGAATTCCTGGAAATGACGTCATTTCTTGGAACCGGCGAACTCCTGTCATGTTATGTTCTCCTGATACAAAATCGCAAAATTGGTCAAAAAATTGGCCGCGGAACCGCAAAAGTATCGCTTTCGAGAATTCCTGGAAATGACGTCATTTCTTGGAACCGGCGAACTCCTGTCATGTTATGTTCTCCTGATACAAAATCGCAAAATTGGTCAAAAAATTGGCCGCGGAACCGCAAAAGTATCGCTTTCGAGAATTCCTGGAAATGACGTCATTTCTTGGAACCGGCGAACTCCTATCATGTTATGTTCTCCTGATACAAAATCGCAAAATTGGTCAAAAATTTGACGGCGGAACCGCAAAAGTATCGCTTTCGAGAATTCCTGGAAATGACGTCATTTCTTGGAACCGGCGAACTCCTGTCATGTTATATTCTCCTGATACAAAATCGCAAAATTGGTCAAAAATTTGACGGCGGAACCGCAAAAGTATCGCTTTCGAGAATTCCTGGAAGTGACGTCATTTCTTGGAACTGTCTCGATAATCGAACTCTTCTCTCGTTATGTTATCCTGATACAAAGCAGCAAAATCAGCCGAAAATTTTTCGTGAAAGCTGTAAAAGTACTGTCCATAGAAATTCTTGGAAATGACGTCATTTCTTGGAATTGTTCTGGTGGAACACCTCTCGCGTTATGTATTCCTTATACAAAGTTGTAAAATCGGCCGAAAATTTTTCGCGAAAACTGCAAAAGTATTGTCTAAAGAAATTCTTGGAAATGACGTCATTTCTTGGAATTGTCTTTGTGATAGACCTTCTCTCGTGTTATGTAATCCTGATACAAGATCGCAAAATTGACCCAAAAATTTAGGAGACTGCGTGAGTTGGTCACAAACCTCTTCTCGTCTTATGTTCTCCTGATACAAAATCGCAAAATGGGCTATAAATTTTAGGAGACTGCGAGAGTTTAGTCGATAGACCTCCTCTCGTCTTATGTTCTCCTGATACAGAATCGCAAATTTGCCCGAAACCTTTAGCGAGACTGCAAAAGTTTAGTCCATAGACCTCCTTCCGTCTTATGTTCTCCTGATATAAAATCGCAAAATTGGCAGAATATTTCATACCAACGTCGCAAAATTTGTAGACCCAGTGGCTTATGTGCCATTTAGGTACGTAACAAAATTATATGTTGCACTTAAGCAGCAATTATGTTTCATTTTTTTATTGTTTGTCATTAACACTAGATTTACGGACGTTTTTTGTATACTTATTTTTACGGACAACCAATAAATTTGCCTGCAAAGGAAACCACGTATTTTCTTTAAAGAAAAAAGATGAATTTAATTCGAAAACACTCGCAATATTAACAGATTTGATATAAGTTAATTAAATCTGTTGATACCTTATAATTGAAGCAACCCTGCCGTCAAATTGACGGGTCCAGTAAATCTAGTGTTAAATACCGAACATCAACTATTTAGCCATATAAAGTAACAATTTCAGCAATGTATTCAAAGAACTTGGCGATAGAATTTACATATTCGCGCCATTTAATGTTACGACACGTTAGCGGAATATCGAGTTATGAATTTTAGATATTTACATATGCTATAAACACGCGTAATAAGCATTCTATGTAAATTACTAGTTTACTTACTTATGTATAATTCAAAACTTTCAAAATTCTCTCTTTTCGCGCTGCGATGTAAATATGAATAAATCTCGTTCAATAACCGGTCAACTGGTTTTAAGTGTAATAGGTCGAACACCTCTACCTTCTAATCAGGCTTGATCCAAATTGAACGTTGAACTGTCACTCGAATGTTTATTTTCTTCTCCAGACTTATTTCCTCGAATGAAAGTACGCTGGTGTTATTCAATAGCTCTGTAATGCCCTTCATAATCGTCGGCAAAAAGGTAGCCACGTATTCGTATTACCTAGATTATCCTGATTCGCAAGAAATCAGAAGAAAAGAATCAACTTTTAACCATTTCCTTCTCGAAGACTCGATCTATCGAAGATCAATCTCGTAACCTACCTTCAGTTCGTTCTGGTCGAGCTTTTCCAATGATTAAGCGCGAAATTTCGACGAAGCATCGAAGGAAAATAATTCGGAGAAGAGTTGCCGGCGCGTTCGACGAATTAAAAGGAAATTACGCGAATGCCGGGAACGCTGGAAATGCGTACCGCTAGTAGCACGAACGTTTAAAGTCCGAGGGACGTTATGGAATCACCGATGAACATACTCCAGGCAAATACTCCTTTGACCGAGCTGCGTTTCCGCGGTGAGATTAACTCGGGCCTCGTGGGTACGTAAAAAGTATTATGACGTAATTACCGTAGCTGAATGCCAGCATAACGATTTAATTATCCTTTCCCCTTCGTTCCTCCACCTGAGAGGACCGACTCGTTACAACGCCACTCCTTTCCCTCGCTCTGTCACCGTTCCACCTTCCTTTCTCCCCGTAATTAAACTCACGGAGACCGCTTTAATCTCGATTTCAAAAATCGAAGGAAGTTGAAAGAATTCGAGGCTTCTCGAAAGTCCTGGCCGAGTATATTACAAATATGGTGTCCCGACCACGAATATCCCGATGAGTTTGCCTTTCCAGGCTTCTCGAAAGTCTTGGGTGTGTATATTACAAATAAGATGCCCTAATCACGAATATCCCGATGAGTTTGCTTTCCAAGTTTCACCCTCATCTACCGAATCCTCTAGAAATAACATTTTCTGACCTGTCATTAATGTCCAAGGCTCGAGTTTGCTTGCCAAGTGTTCGAGAAACAAAGGAACAACAGCGGTGATTAGCAGAAATTTATGTTAGTGGCTTTGCGATAATTTCTTGTCCAGTCATTCGGTTATAAGACGTTTCATGTATAATATATACGCTTGTTCAAAGAATAAATACGTGATTTCCTAAATTCATACCGTCTCGCGTTACTTTATTATGCACTACCAACTTTCGCTTCCATCTCAGAGAGAAAACGTTACGTATAACGTTAAGTTGAGTTTAACATTTAAGAAATATAATCACGTTACGCGTTCTGTTTCGTTAAAACTGCGTATATTATTGTAATTTATTATTAAACATATGCTAGAAAAGACTCCTGTGTCTGTTAAGTAGCCTTATTAACGATTACTACTTTAGCAGTCCCAGAAGAAGACGTTTCCCATTCTGTTCGCCTTTCTTCCTGCCTCTTAACAGCTCGTTCAACAACGCCTAACTGCTCACGGTCATGCAACATAATTCCCGAGGCCCGTTTACGCTTATCACCGTTCCACGTTACTTCCACGTTCCATCGTCGAGATGCGTCTGGACTGCGAGGGAAAAGAGCCGAGTTCGTTTGCCTGGCATTTCCATAGAGCCGCCGAGACGCGAACCCGTCTACGAACACCCCGGAGACCGATACCCGTGTCTCCATAACACTCTCCAAGTTATGCCTACGTTTGCCAGCCCTGCGACCACTCGCAGTGATACCGTATCCTTCGAAATAACACGTGTTTCCCGTGTGATTCCGTCGCGACGCCAGGATACGCCGGCGAATCGCGTTGGAGACTGTCAGGCGAACGGAGAACGCGTCCGATTAACCCTTCGCGGACGAGAAACGGAGCTAACGATACTAAACGATTGAAAATAACAAATCGAAGGATAATTCTCCGAATTAAAAGATGTCTACGACGTGGATGACAATGGAAAAATTATTTTTCGCTATATTCCTCCATGCAACTTTCATTATGGAAGATTAGAAAACTTCCACCGTGTGTATTGTGTCATTAGTCCTCAAAGGGTTTTAATATTCGCGCACCGGCATCGCGGGAAAACGTAACTGCCCCCCTTTGCATCGGGGCCCTTTCGATTCCGCGCACGGACTGGCGGTTAAAAAGAGGAACGGGGATGCAGGAAAGATGGCACGGAAGATGGCGCACGTTTCTTCGCGAACTGAATAATTAGCTGACAGGTAGCCGCGCCTCGTTAGACCAGCAATCTGCGTCACGAATGCAGGCGACACCGTGACGATAAACCGGCTGTCATCTGGCACGTGCCGCCGATTCGACCAACGGACCCACGTCCACGGGTATGACAGACTGCCGTGCAATTTGCCGGTTCCCACCCACGAAAGGGTGATTTGCCATCGTGGCACGACATCATGGAAGATTCATCTTTGTTTTCCAGTCTATATACGATACGATTTTAACGATGGTAAATTCGCTTAAATAAAAATGATACAGTTTCTAGATAGTCGCTTTGATAACTCGACGTCTCGATCTTTCTTTTCATACAAGTATCGTCGCGATTCGATGAAGGTTCCTCGAATTTCCAAAAAATAATTTGTTCGTTACGCTCATTTTCGTACTGCACGCGACTTAGAGATCACCCTGAATTATTCGATAACTCGGAAATGTGGAATATCGAGTGGGAGGTATGGAAAAATTGCGTCATCGCTGGTCGTGGTGCTCGTGGACCGAAATGGAGGCGAGCAGCCCCCGCGCGAGCGTCGTCGCGACGCACGTAGAATCGGTTTGTCCGGGAAGATCGGGTGGTTTCACCCTCGGAACGGCGAGAGCGGGACGTGCGGCGAGATTCCACGGCGAAATCGGGGGATCGGCATTAAATATTGGCCGGGCAGGTGGGAGATCGGAAATTTCGAAGCGGCTGCACGCGCGGCGGAGGCCGGGGCGTCCCCTCGCGTCCCGGTCCCGGTAATTTTATAACGTCGTAAACAAGACGAGCTCGTATCGAGTTACGTGTCAACTATCTCCCTCGGCTTTCTTCCTCGCTTTCCTCGCTGCTCGCCTATTCTTAGGTACCGCTCGCGCCAATACCCCCGGCCGCCTTTTTTCCCCGATTTCCGCCACGAGCCGGCCAGTTTATCGCACCCTTTCAACGTTTTATTCCGCCTGTGATTCAATAGCTTAACACCGCGAGGATTCTCGAGATAGACCGCTCTTCCGGTAATTTATGGTCTCTCTCTTCTCGGTTGCCTCCTTCAAAGCAGAGAGCGAACCTCTTCTCCTCGCCGATTTCCCATTTTATTCCTCTTCCTCTCGTGGAGGATTCGACTCGTTCCGCGAGAGTACTCGCATTCTCGTCGACGTCGCTCGTTAGCCGCCGTCCATTGACCCAAGACCACGAGGTCTGTTGTCCACGCGGCTCTGAGATCATTCGTGGAAGATGTGGACCAGATGAAAGCGAGACGCGTTGCGTCATGCAAGCTCGCTTCCTGCTCGTTGCCTCATCGCGCCGCTCTTTTCCCTTTTCCACCACGCTTATACGCGACCAACTTCGAATTTTCAAACCCGAAAGAATACGCAGAATCGCGATACTCTAATTTCTGGGCGAAATTTCTAATGTTGAACCGACACGACGCGGTAATAACGCGGTTTAAATTAAAATTTCGCGACACTGGGACTTAACCGCGTGACTAACTCCGAGCTGATGCAATTATGGAATTCTTCGTGAGTTTTTTCTTTCTCGCTGGAATTTTGAATCGTCATACCGCGGTGATAAAGCGACGGTGCGTGGTTAAATCGAGAGAGAAATTAAAAGGGGAAAAGGAGCGTTGGCGGGAGTCTGTACAGCTGGATAGGAAACTCGGGCGGAATTATTCGGAATAGAGCGAGCTCGTAAAGGGGTAAATGAAGGAACGTACACGGTCATTGAGACTTGGAAGGCGAAGTTTATATCGCGAGGTACGTTTTACATACAATCCTTGCGGGGGAATAAAGGTCCCTCGGAATTAGCAATTCCGTCCAAGGGACAACCCACGCCGGGCCGAAGCGAACCGAACCTTCTACCCCGTCTAGGGTTACTTTCAGAAAATCCTCATTACGCCGGAGGCTGGTCGTAAACTGCCGCGAAATTTCTGGCATCGAGGAGCAAAAAGAATCGCGAAACGTACGTAACGCGGATGCTTTAACGACGTCGAAGTAGCAGGAACGGGTAAAGAAGCTTCGACGCTTCGTTTACCTGCGGCAGCGGGGCTTTCCTCGCCGTAAATTCCGGCTGGTTACTTGGTCATCGTGCAGAGGTCGCCACGCCGGTTCTCCCGGCATTCCTCCTTAGCCTCCGAGTCTTTCCTAACCCCGATTCCTTCGGCCACGACTCGGTGGAGCCGAAAAATCGGAAGAAGCGCCGGGAAAACGGGCGATCTCCGCTCCGATTCGCCTCGCGTCGACGTCGCAGTGGGATTAAGGTCGAATTAGCTTTGACTTAGGTCTGGGTTAAGGTCGCGGCGGGGACGCGCGCGCAGACGGCTCGGAACGTCGCTTGGAATTTACATTCGCCGAGGAAACCTTATCCTCCGACTATTTGCAAAGCAAATCTCGAGGCCTGGCGAACGAGTGGCCGAGGTCGGGGAACCCCCGGCCACCCCTGTCGCCTCGCTCTCTCTCTCTTTCTCTATCTTTCTCTCCGAGTAGGAGTCTCTCTGGAACGGAGACGGGGCCACACCCCGGCGCGCGCTTCAAGGGTTAAAAAACGAGGAGAAGAGGCAAGAATCGATCGGCGTTGGTCGTTCGGAGAGGCCACGGCCTCTCGGATAGAAACAAAGAGCCCGGGATTTGCATGGACGAGCTGCCTCGCCGCGAGGAACAAGAGACACGCGAGACGGGGTCGAGAGGAGGAATTATAATAAGGAATCGATTGCCGGCTCGATTTGCTCTGTTTTCCAGCCTGGACGAGCCGCTTCCACCTACGGAACATGATCGGGCACCGCTCGAAATCGCGGGGAGGAAGGTCGGCCATCAGGAATTCCTCGCACGGCCTCCTCTTCGTCCACTTCGTGCCCGCTCCGCTCCGTCTGCCCTCCGGAGAACGGGAACACAGTCTCGGGTGTAATAAACACGCCGACATAATTATCCGGACACACTCGGCGGATAAGGCCCGAACGGGAGAAACAATCGCGTTAACGCTTCGTAACGACGACTTTCTGTTCGTTCTCTTACTGGTTCGGTTAGTAGTCGAACGATAAATGAAAAATCAGAGCGAGGTAATTCGGTGGAAAATTTTTAACACGCGAAGCTATCGAGGGGTGCGAAGTACTCCTCGAGAGTGTCGAATGCAGCCATCGTTTGGGATATAAAAACACGAGGTCTGGAACGAACGAGAAATAATCTTAGTGGAGGCAATAAAGAATCGCAGGAGACGTATCGAGACGATTTGCTTATCAGCTTCGCGATCATCGTTGTTTTTTACGATCGTAATTACGCAGAGTAAATACGTTTGACTGTTTTTTCCTCGTACCGACCAGTGTCAAGGGTATGGACGTTTAATTAGTCGCTAGGTGTTGCTTAAATTACTCGCAGCATCGGTGCACCAAGATATCCATCGCGCGCATGAATATATATATGTACGCTATTCTTAGATCGCGTCTTAAACGACGCTATTAAGATTCGCGGAATTTTTGATACGCGAATTAACGGTGGGACTCGAAACACACTCCGAGATCTCCGATTTCCATTTCTCTCTTTTTATTTATAATATATTTCATACTATCATTACCGACGATTTTTATGCACTTCGCGTTAGGTGTTTCTCGTCTACTTTTTAATTAACGAGTGCTATATCATCGCGTGGATAAGATCTTCGACTCCGGTTGACGTGATGATCTACCAAATCATTCCGACGCGATAAAAAATCGGGAAAAAAGGACACGAATAATTCCAAGATAAAGCGGAAAGGAGACAAACACCGTATCTAATTACCTCTGAATCCCGGTTACGTCGCTGTCTCAGATCGTGTCGCGATTAACGTAATTTCGATTGGGGAGGAGCGCGCGACGTCCTCGCCGGCGACGGCTGCGCGCGCGTTATAAATCAGGCTTAACGAAGCTTAATGCGCCGCGTTGGACGAGCCGTCCGGCCGGCCGCGCTCGCCGGCGAGATTTACGGCGAGATCCAAGCTGAGATCTACGCGCCTAGATAGATCTAAACTGGGACCTAACCGAGGCCGCGCGAATTTTTCCGAAGCGACACCGCGCCGAGCAGGTGATTAGAAACGCGCGAAATTCTCGCCGCGGAAAACGTTCCTCCGCAAAAGAAATATCTGCCGTATCTCACGAAGCGGAATCCGCGAGATTTACGCGCCGCTTGCGCGCCGAGACGAATGTTTGGGGAAACGGCGGTTTGTTTTTTCTAATCTTTTTTTACCTGCAAATCCGCGTCGACGTCGGAAACGAGCTGACGCAACGGCGGATGTTGAAAAACGCGAAACTCCTCGGATATAAATCTCTCCGGATCGGAATTATAAATGTCCGAGAACACGCTTCGATGGGAACGGCCGGTTCTATTTCGAATTCGTCAAAGCTTTGCGAAAGATCGAGGAATCGGAGGAATTACGCAACACCTTGAACACGGAGAACGGGAAATTTTCCATCGCGGCTCGAGACGCGTTTTCGGCGAGGAGAAACGGTGGGAAATTATCGAATTTCGGGAGCGCGGCGTTCGGAGCGGTAGCGCCATCTGTCAGGGAACGTCGGAAGCCGGGGGTTGCGGGAACGCCCGCCAGAGCGCAGGTCCGTCCCTCTTCGTAATGGCCGCCGGCAGGGCCGCGGCTATTGGTCCGCCGCGCGGCGGCCATCGCCAATTTCGACCACGAATTACGCGATGAAAATCATGATGGCCGACAATTCCGGCCAATGACGCGACGGGGGTGGTGCCCGGTGAAAGTCGCAGGAAAAATGGCGTCTACGCGGTAGAGAACAAGTTTCTGGGGGAAACTCCGATTATATTTCGTAGGAATATATCGGGAAAACTGAAAATGGTCGTGCGTGCCGAACTTTGTTCGCGATTCGGAAGAGAGACTAGGGAAGAAACTCTCTCCAGCTGTTCCTTTCCTTCTTTACTCGATATTCCCGGAATAAATTTCGATGTCGGGATGAGGAGGATGCTGGAATAATTATAAAGCATAATAACGATTATAGAAATGGGAAGAGGGAGAAGAAATGGGAGAGCGCTGTTGGAGGAGGAGAATGAGAGAGAGTGGCGCGAAAAAGTGGGTCGTAAACGGCGGGTGACGCGTCGGAGGTCTGTCTGCGGCCGGGTGGAAGGAAGCGCCGCGGCGCGGAGGGAGAGCAGGCGTGTAAAAAGTTTTATGATGGCGGTGAATAAAGTGACGTAAGCGAAGTGTTGTACGAGCGACCGGTGACGTCACGGAGCGGAAGTGGCGCGCGTAAATGCCACGCGCCCGGTTGCCGCCGCGACAGGAACCGGGGGGCGAGGAGAGAGAGAGGAGAGGAGAAGAGAGGAGAGGAGAGGAGAGGAGAGAGGCTCGGCCGGGCAGGGTGGAGATGGCGCGAACGCGGGAACGAGGGGCCGGAGCGGTTAAGGGTGACCGTGGAGCGAAGAAGAACGCGGTAAAGAGAGCTCGTTCGGCCGTGGAGAGAGCGAGAGAGCGCGAGAGAGCTGGTTGATGGTTTACGACATTCCGTTGATGGCCGTAGTGGCGTAGTTGCGGCGTCGAGCCCATAAAAATGTAACGAGCCTGTAAACGTTCGTTTATATTGGCCTGCCTTTACACCCGTCCGGATTGGGATAGGTCGCGGGACCGTCTCTGCCGCTCTGCTACGCTCCGGGCCGCTCGGGGCCGCTTCGGGCCGCTTCGCGCGACGTGACGTAAGACGGTGGACGACACGCGCCGCGTGACGCGGTTACGCGATCCGCGTTAGGCCACGAGGCGAGGTTTTACAGCCGATAAACGAGCCGCGGTGCAACACGCTCGCGTCTACCCTCGTGCTCCGAGCGTTATCGCCGCCGAGGAAGCACCCTCCGAACGCGACCTTGACCCTCGCGAACAAGCGTCGCGGATCGTAAACCCCCTAATCCTTTCTCGCTTTTTCCCTTCCCCTCGCGAATCGTCCTCTGGTTTAATCCGCGCGTTTGTCTCCGCTCGGCGGATAGCAGGTTTTGGAGGGATTCCGAGAGACTCGGTCTCGGTTCGGTCGCCTCGGAACACGTGGCGGAGGAGCGACAGGCGGTCGGACGGCTGTTTTACGATCGGTTGCGTAACGTTTCCGGGGACGACCTTGACATCGATCCACATCGGTAGGTAAGACGGGGCCGCGCGTGATTCACGCGACGAGCAGAGGCTGCCGCGTCAGGTGTTCCGCGCCGCGGACCCGCGACCGCTCGTTTTACGAACGCTTAAAAGTTTATAGGCGGCAGTAAACGGCGGCGTTTACCTTTATTTCGCCGCTTGCCGCTCCGGCCGAACCGCTCCTTCCCAACGGGCCACGAGAGCACCAGCCACCGCCTTTTTATCCTGTCCTCTTCGCTTGCGAGCGCTACCGATTCCCGGCGTCCGCCGGGATTACGAGGGAATAAACGCGAAACGACGCGGACGCCGGCCCGAGTCGAACTGGACTCGTCCCGAGACGTCGCAGGTGTCGAAACGTTAACGGATGTTTATACCGGCCGAGCATTGTAAACGTCGCGGGATGACACGCGGCGTTTCCGTTTAATAAACTCGACGCGTGTTTCGACGCGTCGACGTCGCCAAGAAAAACACTCGATCCCTGAATGTAAATAACCGAGCTTGCCAGCGGCGTCCCGACGCGCTAATCGACTCTTCGTTTGCTGCGTCTCGGTGACACTCGAAACGAGGCCGGTCGAAATGGCGGAGCATCGCGTGGTTTACAGAGAACATTTGCGGCTGTGGTTCGAAAATAGCCGCGCGGATCGGGCCTAAACCGGGCGTTTAAGGACGAGCCGACGAGCTCGTTCGAGCAATCGAATCACCGTTGAACGAGGTGAATTATTGCGGCAGTCCGAGCGACGCAGCTGGAATGATCTACGAGGATCGTAAAGCCGGCGGTCGTAAATCCTCGCGGCGCATTCTAAAGCCGTCGCGTAACGACAGTAATGACCGATCGGACCGATCGAGAGTCCGAAACGGTGCGATTTCCATTGAGAATCCGCGGGCAGCGTCGCGACGACCCGGGCCCGAAGCGAGTAGCCACGATCAAACGGTGATTTCATCGATGAATCACGACGTTTCGCCGGCTCGCGTTCCTCTTCGTCCCCGCTTTCGTGAACTGGGCCATCGGCTGGCGGCCCTCGTCTGGCCACCGTCTATGTCTAAACGTTATTGCTCGTAAAAACGACCCGCCGCCTAACCGTTTGTTTTCCTCCGACCTCGCTCAAAGTCGCGCCTGCATCGCGCCGCCGATTTCCCTTCCGCTCCGATCCGCGCTAATCGCTCGGTACTCCCGTTTGTTTATCCGAATTTCCAATATTCCCGCGAACGGTACGGAAGCACGATAGCCGACGCGAAGGAACGATGCGTTTATCGGAGTTTAAAGAGCGGTTAAGCGCGAGCCGGAGCCCTGCCGGCGTTCGAAGTACCCGATCCGCGATCAACACCGACGCCGGTAAATTCCTCCGGCTTTCATTACGAAGACTGAACGAAGACGCGGACGGATCGGCTTTATCGCCCCTCGTTCTTCCTCGAGACGGCGCGAAACGTCGAGTGACGGACAATGGGACGCGAAGGAAATGGCCGCTGAGGCACGAACCGACGCTACGTGGGATCGAGGGGACCAGCGATTACGCGCGTTTTACGAGCAATCGCGGAACGGTATCTCCGAGGACAGCTAGACTGCTAGCAGACGATCCGCGACGGGCCAACGCGATGACCTCGATGACACCGATAGCCATCGCGACACGCGAGTTGCCGCGATCTCGCGATCGACCACCGACTTTCTTACCGACCAGCCCGAGAACTGGTTTCGGGGCCTCCGTCTCTGGGTCTGCCGTCCAGCCACCGGTGGTCCCGCGCCTCGCGCGGCCATCTTGGAATATCAAGTACACGGGGAGAAGGAATTCCCGTGGGGTCTCGCGACTATCCGAGAGTCGTGGATCGTGACTGGGTTCTGGAAAACCGTACGCGGTAGGCAAGTTCGATAAACGTTTACGGCGCTCAAGGGAAAAAAGCACGCAGATGAGTAACGCCTTTCCACGTCTTTTCGAGTCATTACCGAGGAAACTCGACGGTGATCAGAGGAAGCAAAGTACCATTACGATTCGCGCGATGCATAACGTATTTCGACGTGTTTCAACGCGTTTGCGAAGGGATAGAAGGGACGAAAGAGAGAAACGTCGGGACGGGACGTTTTTTCGAATCGTTATAAATGAAACTCGACGATGATCGGTGAAAGTAAAGTACCTTTATGATTGGCGCGGCGCGTAACGTGTTTCGACGTGTTTGGCGAATGGACCGAAGGGACGGAAGGGCGAGGCGTCGCGACGGGAGCGTCTGAGGACGCTCTAGAGACGGAGCAACGACACTAGCGAGGCGTCTGTCTATCGGGGATGAAAATAACCAGAACTCGAAGGCGTACATGCGAATTCGAGTGCTGATAAAGAAGATGGAAGTCGGAATTGAAGGAGCCGCGGGGCTAGGTGAGAGGAACACTCTGGATCGTAGAGAAGTCGATCGAGATAACGTCGCCGAGAAGCGAAACGCAGCAGCGGTGCCGCATTGCGCGCCAAAGGGTTTCTTTCCAGCGATGCTTCGCCGATGGTTGGCCGATGGTTGGTCGATGGTCTGCCGATGGTTGGCCGGCAGCCAGGTCGTTTTCCGAAGCAGCCGAATCGGAATAGGCCGCGTGCCCGAGGATCCCATTCGTCGGCGCGGATACCGACCCGGTTCCATCCAGGGACAACGGAGAATCGAAATCGTTATTAATCGGCGAGAGATTCGGCGGATCGACGGATCCGCGGAGATTCCGAGACTCTCGCGAAACTGGATTCCTTGATTTACGGAGCGATTCGCTCGCTGGAGCACGCGCGAGATCAAAGAAGGCGGAATCTGCCGCTTGCGCGTGCAATCGCGAGCTCTTCTTTACGTCATTTCCTGCGGGATCGCGCGTCAATCGGGGATCATCGGGTATTAGGTTGATCGCGGCTGCGACGTTTACACGGGGTTGACCCGCGGTCGGAGAACGTAAACTCGCGTTTTTACGCTCGCGAGGAGAAAAATTCAGCTCGACGCGAGGCGACGCGACTCTCGGGACCGCTCTCGGAGAGAGAGATAACGCGAGCGCGATAACGACGCCCGTTAGTCGCGATGTCGTCGAATTTACGAGCCCTGTCGAACGGCCGTGTAAGGTCTGGGCCCGTGGCGGGGACCGGGGGGGGGGGGGGCGCTGGAAGAGGAAGCGGCCGAGGAGGACGCGCAAAGATTCTGCTGCAAGCGTCTACGTAATTGCGTCGTGTACGGTTCATTAGTCTACTCGAGGCTGACGAAGGACAGAGAGGCAACGAGGAGAGGAGAGGAGAGGAGAGGCGCGGAGAGAGGGGAGAGGCGAGCGTTTATTCGCGGAGCCGGTGCGCTCGTTATCCGTTCGGTGCCTCGTAATATTTTCCGATTCCCCCTCCCTCGCGGCCTCTCCCTCGAGCACCCTTAATTAGAAGCTTTACTTTGCGCGTTTAAATGCATTACTCGCCGTAATATTGCACAATTTATGCCCTCGAGGGCTGTAACCGTACGCGCTGCAACAGATACCTTTTGCCGAGAGCAGCGCCGCACACGCTTCGCCATGCACAGGCCCTCGCCGATACGCGTATTAATTAAACGTTAATCGAGAACCGGCCATCCTCTTATCGATATCTCCCTCTACCAGAGATCCCGCGATCCGACCGAACCGAAGCGGCTATTATCTCCAAGGATAACGTACGCCGATATTGACCTACATAGGATAATTCGCAAGACTTTAACGGCATCGGTCGCGTCGATATCGCGAGACACGCGAAATCTAGGTAAAAGCGATGTCTTGCTAAAAAACGCGCCAACCTCGGATCGATGTAAAATCCCTCGAATCCGGAATGCGAGTTTACACTTCTGTCCTCGATCGAGATTTCGCCAGAGCTCGCGAAATTAATATCCGAGCAATGGGGACTGGTGACGGAAAAATCGAGATATCGCGAACGCGTTTACGTCGCGGGATTACCAGATAACACCGTGTTTTATTCGAGGGCCCATTACGGGTCCGGAGTCTGTGTCCTCGAGCGTTTCCCTCGGTCCCGAGGTGGACAGAGGACGTTTATTGGCTGTCTCTCTGCACCGGGGTTGGATTCCCGCTCGGAACGTCGAGACGTCGAACCGTGAATAACAATTTTACGCGGAGATTCGCCCCGAATGCACGCCACGTCGGATATTCCACGACTATACGAGTTAAAACGTTCACGCGACCGGCCTTCGAGTCTCCGGATTTCCACCGCCCCGATTTCGTCCCGCAGATGCTTTCGTTCCCGCGATTCTTTTCGTTACGTATGCTAACGATCCACGGAAAGAACCGACCAGTTCCCTCCTTTTTTCTCCCAGCGATCGCCTGGTTCGTTAACGAGATCTCGAAACACCCGACCGACGTCGGGCCGTTTCATTCCGGGCACGACCAACTTCCACTTTCCTCGGGAATTCACAGCAACCATCGCGGCGGAAGAGTTACGGCTCCGATTCTTCAGATCGTCCTCTTCCTACGTCCACGGACGCGTTAATTGTCACGCCGAACGCGATTCCAAGCCGTTCTTTCATCTTCCATCGAGATTCCAGATAGTAGAATACAGAAGAAGAGGTCGCAGTTTAACGCTTCGCGTTCGGAAGACGGCATACCTCGTTTTTAGCCAACCGAACGTTCTGCCGGGAGACGGCATATCTCGTTTTCAGGTTTCTTCCACTCGTGATTTAAGGAAATAAAAGTAGACTTTCTTGTCACGTTACCAGGGTAACAAACTTCGCGATTTAATTTGCGAGGAAACAGCTTTATACTTTATGCGAGTATAATACCGAATGCTTCTGGAACGCCCAGTAACGTACGGGCCCTGGAAGCGTTGCACGAGCGGAACGTAACGCAATGTGTCAACGTTAAACATACCACGGTCAAATGACAGATGAATGGAAAAGAAGTAGAAGCTATAAAAAATAGAGACATCGAGAAGCGATAGAGATGGTAACGTTGAACGAAGAATTTTCAAAGCAAGTTTGAAAAGGATAAAAACAACTTCGCAATGCGAATGCACTCTGGCACGCCAATCTCCGGCGTGAAATTAGCGGAATAAGTTTCCGCGATAAGCGCGCGAGGTGTCTCGGCCATTACGCTTTTTCCTCGCGAATGCGCTCGTTTTTTCCACGACCGGGACACGCGGAGGATCGAGGCACTCCGCGGCGAGGGTTGGCGCGGTATCGCGGATATCGCGAGATCGGCGCTGAACAGCCGCAGCTCGTAAAGAGCTTGGCCCTTATCGGCCCTGCAGAATGGATCCCATCGAAGGAAGGGTGACCGTTGCGTGCGAACTAGCGGTCGCTAGTTTAAATGGACCGAGTGTGTTCTCCGAGCAGCGATAAGAGCTGACTAGCGAACTCTAGCGTGTTTCACGAGCGCCGCAAATTATGTACTGACAAGGACGCGTCTCGGTGCCTGATGGTTGTCCTTCGAAAATGACTCGATATCACGGCGAGTCATTCGGCTTGGCGAAAATATCTGTCGCCGGATAATTTCGAATTTACGCCGATCGTTTCGCTGTTCCACTGGCCACGCCTCTTTCGATCTCGTTCGACCGACATCGATAATCGCGTTCGCGCTCGCGGAGGGAAAACAGAGGACCGGCAGGCGATCTGCGGCGACGTCCAGCGTCGGTTTTCGGCTGGCAGCCAGGAGAGGCCGCGTCGGTGTGCGGTCGGACCCGGGGCCTTGTCCGTGAACGCTCATAAATATTCCCTCGCAGTAAGACCCATAAAGAAACCGCTCGCGGGGCTCGAAAGGGTTGATTTTTTCCACCGGTCGGAAGCGGAAGGGGGAGAGGAAGGGGGAGGAAGGGGGAAGAAAAGAAGTGGGTCTCGCTGTCCGAAGGAGGTAACCACTCTCTGAGGTAATAACCGAGGAAGGACAAAAGGCCTGGCTGTTCGTTTATACGACTGGTCACGGCAGGATTAAAAGGGTTGCAGCACTGGCGCGGGCTCGGAACGCTTTCGACTCGTCCTCTCGTTCGAGGATAATAGCGGAAGGATAGAGTAGCAGCGCGGCGAGAAGTCTTTCAGCGGAATTGGAACACGTCGATGGAGAGGAATGGTCCCGTGGACGCGGGGTGAAAATAATTTTCCGAACGAAGAAAGCGAACGGCTAGCGACCACTCGAGCCAGCTCCAGGCTCGATCCTGGGCCAGATCGAGTTTGGCAGAGACGAAAAAAAGAAATATCGAGGGGGAAGGAAGAGAGAGAGAGAGAGAGAGAGAACTCGGCTGGTTTCGCTCGGTGAATTCCGAGGGTCGGCTTCTGTCTACTAATTAGCCCGAGACCGTGGCTTCTCGAGCTCCTTCGGCCAGCGAATGTATTTCCATTACGACCGCTTCGAGAATATCGCATAGATCCGTTCTGAAAGCATGAGGAGAATGGAAAGATCTAATTAACTCTATCGGTCGTGGTGGCTGTAATTAAACCGTACGAATCCCTTGGCGCGACCCGGTTCCCTCGATCGCCTTATCGAACATGGTTATCTAGCACGTCGGCCCACCTCTTCCGTCCTCCGCGAGCTCGCCACCGTGTTTCCCGAACCGCCTAATCCCGCAAGATTCCATCGCTATCTGCCAGTATCCGCGATGTAACGAGCTTCTTACCGACCTCCCGATCATCCGCGATCACCAAACCACGCACCGGAAAAAAAGACGATCGTCCAGGCGAGAAAACACGATACGCATCGCTGTCGTCCTACGAGCGAGGGGTGGAAACTGTCCGATAAACTTGTATCGGAATCGAAGATTACCTCGCCCTCGCGAAACACCGAGCGAAACGTGTCGAAGTGAATGAAATAAGATGCGTAATTCTCCTGGTTCTCGATTCGTATAAAGCGAAAGAGACGGCGAAATTTTCAACAGCGGATGGAACATCGCGAAGAGACGCGGTCCGAGAGTTAGGCGGATGACGCGGATGATCGCGAGGGTTCGTCGCGTAAATATTGGCGAAGCTTCGAAGCATAATTCGATAGGCCGGCTAGGTGGTACCGCGAGCGGGCGCCTAGACGATCCTGGAACAGGCTCGAAGGGCAAACGTGACCGGGTTGCTTCGCTTTACGAGCACTAAAGCAAGCCTTTATAGTTGGCGCTGCGAGTGGCCTGCGAAAGCCGCGCACGCTCCCGCCACATTGTTTCATCCCGCTCAGGGTTACGTTCTTAAATATGTGACACGCTGCTCCCGTGCACCTGCCTAGATGCACGCCGGCCGAGCTAATTTATATTCGCCGAGGTTCGTACGAGGTTTTAACGAGCCGGTGAAAAAGTCCCAGTGGCGAGCCGTTCGATAATCGCTTCCTCGCCGTACGTTTTCCATAGTTGCTCTTCGAGTTCTTCCTCCATGTTCCTCGAGGATCGCTTAATCGAGCCGGGTGCTTCGTTATAACGGGAGTCTCTCGGCAGAAATTTTCGCTGCGCGTTCGACGCGCAACCGTTTGATTAAACCGACGGTAGCTCGCAACGGAGAGATGAACGCCCAAAGTTAGCTTGGGGATGTTACAACGTTCGACGAAACTTTTCACCGCCAGCGCGATACTCCGCTATCTCCCCGGAAGTTGGACCGCAGGATCACCTAAACAGCCAACTACCGCCTAAGCTGCTGGTATTCGACAAACTTCCAAAGTTCCGCGGACTTATGTTAAACCGTCGGCCATCGCGCCACCGAATACGGCCAAGTTATCTGCGACGTGTACACCGCGCTCGAGATTCGGCATTGCAATCGAGAGACACCAAAGCTTCCTTCTCCGAGACCGGAGCACCGTCGATCTACTTTCTACCTCGCGATTACGCGTATCGAGATTCTCGTCTTTCGCGTTTCTCTATTTGCGAATTCGCGGAGCCGCGCGTGTACCGCGATTCGAGATATGATATATTTCCACGTTCCCCAGACTTCTCGAGTAGCAGCTAAGTAGCCAGAAAATAGTCGTTTGGGTAATCAAAGACTGGTTCGCTAGTCGTAAATTTCGCGCGATGGTTATGTCGGGCCATTAGTTGACCGGGTTGCGAAACACGCGATATATAAGGGTTTGCGAGAAAAATCGCGACGTTTAATCGAATACCAGAGAACGAGGAGAACTTTAAACGAACGTGAATACGAGGGAAACGCGAGTAAATCTGCTCGCAGCGTGCAGATCGTCCGAACTTGCGACAGAAGCGAAACTTTGTCCGAGGCCCGGTGCCGTGCGAATTTCAACTGCGCCCTATCTATCCAATAAGGGAAAAAGGGTTGGTGGGAAGGATACAGAGAAACGTCCTTCGGCTGCCGGTCCAAAGACTCGAAATGGGGCCCCTGTGAAGGTACTTTGCCGTTCGGCAAAGCTATAAAACTATAAAAGTGGCCAGCCAGCGGAAGGGTTGAGAATGGTCGAGAATGGTTTAGAATGGTCGAGAATGGCCGTGCAACCCCGCGTCGACCTCGCCGCCGCTAATTCCGTCCATCTCTGCGACCGCTTTTCAACGCAACTTCCTCCAGGATCCCGTGTGCTCGGGGCACGTTCGGGGAGAGAGGAAGAGAGCCTCAGTTTCTGGTGGAAGAAGTTCGTGGAAGGGTGCACCGGGGGATATTCGAAGGAGTCGCGTAGCACTCGGTCGAAAATACCGCACGAAACACGCGGCTCGCCCCGAAATTTTATCGCTTCTGCTGGATCGCGCGACTGTAAACGGAAACTGGGCTACCGTGGCGCAAACTTGGGTGTTTTTAGACGAGTCCCTCGGCAAGTTGGTCCCGGGACGAGGGAAACGCGAAGAGGAGAAGGAAGCTGGACGGAAGAGGAGAAGAGGAGAGAAGAACGGGGCCGAAATATTCCATTCGAAAAGCGTTGTTCGGTTGCAGAGCCGATAACGATAACATGGAGGAGGCTATCCGAGAGTTAGAAGCGAGAGGCCTCTCGAGGCTACCGTCGATGGATGGCTCGCTCGCTGGGTCCGCGAGGTTTATACAAATCTCCCGATTGGAACGCTGACATCCGACCCTGCCCTGGAAATAGGACCGGACGATGGCGTCATAGCCGCAACGCTTCCAAGATGGCGAAGGTTTCGGCTCGATCTAATTATAGACAACCTTCGGCGGAGAGATGGTGGATCGTTGCGGGAAATAGAAGAGAGGTATTCCTAGCCGTGTATCAACTTTTCCTTCTTTGCGAACAACGCAGGGAACAACGGAGATTGGACGACGCATTCTCGCGCCAGATTTCCTTCCTTCCTTCCTTCCTTCTTCATTTTCTTCCGCTTCTTCCTCTTCCTCTTCCTCTTCCTTTTCCGTCTCCTCTCTTTTCCTCCTTTGAATCGATAACTCCGTTGACGCGGCAACGTATTTCCCCGGGATGAAACGTTGAAATAATTGAACGGCCGACCGAGCTGCCGCGAGTAAACCGGGAAGGGAAATTACCCGGCGCGGGCATTCTTGTTAACACGGGAATTCTTATTACACGGAACCCCCGTGGTAACGAGATTCTCCACTTAGCGGATGCAGTGCCGCGCGATTTTACACCCGTCGCGCTTCAGAAAACCTTCGCCGTGTTAATGATGAACTCCCGGCCCAGAAATACCACGCTGGAATCCGCCAACGGGAAACTCCGCGCCGGATTCCATGCATTTTTGAAAAGCGACCGCCTCGTTCCCCACGCGCGCCCCCCGAATTTTCATTCTGCCGCGACTTATGCTAATTTTACGCCTTATCGTCACACGAGGAAAATCAGGAAAAACGGGACGCCCCTCGTTAACCCCGTTTCCCTCTGGCCCCTATCGTCGGAAGCGCGAAACGCGAGGAGAAAGAAGACGCGAAATTTACGAGAGTTCGAGGGCACAGCGGGAGATTCGAAGGTGTAAACCTAACCGAAAAGTTGAACGGACATTAACCGCCGTGCGAGCGGAATATTTTTCCGCTCCCACAGTTTCACCGCCGCTTTCTCTCCGCGCGGATCATTTTTTAAATCGCGTCGTCGCTCGGGTATCTCCTCGGACGACGCTGTCGAAAAGAGAGAGATGCTGCAACAACGAGATCGACGGCGCTATCCGCGAGGAAATCGTGGCGATACGATCGCGCGCGGCCTTCGGGCGATTCGTTCGCGCCGAAATGGAATTTTTCATCGAGACACGTCGAATTTCGCCGATGAAATATCCTCGGAATATACCACCGATCGTCGCGCTCTTTTAATCTCGCTTGGCAATTCTCGCGACGGCACCGCGAGTTTCATCTCGTCGCGATCGATCGTCCCACGCGAGTAAACGCGTGGCAATCGACTCGCGCGCGCGATGGAAAATTTATACGAACGCGCGAGTACCGGCGAGTCTCTCGGGCCGCGGCGGAGCATTTTTATTCTCTACTATGTATTTTCAGCGGAGAACACCGAGAGAGGAGCACGGCCATGGGAGCTGGACCCTCGTGGAAACCACGTCGCATGACGTAACCCCGGGGGGGTTATGGGAAATGAATTATGGACGCGGAGGCAAGAGGGGAGAGCGAACAAAATGGTGTCCCGAAAGGAATGTCAACTCGGTTTCTACTTACGTCTCGAGCAGTTCTCTCCGAGCAGACGGGAACTTTTTATCCCGGTTCGTTTTGATTTCTCCGGTAAGAGGAGCGGCGTGAAAATAGGTTACTCGGAGGAGATTCGTCGAAACGGCGACTTCTCCTGCCTCCCTTTCGCTCCTGCGTTTTATCTCTTCATAGTTGCACGTGGTCGTATCGAGATCCGAGAGAGCCTTCTCGCGTTTTGCGATATTTTTCGAATAACTTAACCCGCTCGATATTTATTTTTCGCCTAAGCGCGAGTTCAGGGAACGCGTAAATCCTCTATCCGCAATCCGCATCTACCCGCGGCCAACTCGCGCGGTTTTACCTTGCCCTACACCCTCGCTGCGATTTGGAATTCGACGGTAAAAACCGTACTCTTGATTTTGCCGAAGAGCGAGCCATTTTTGAACGCACTGGTTACCTCCAGAAACGAAAGTCGACGCGAGAAAGCTGGAGTACGATAAAATGCGTTGAAACGCGTGTTCTAAACAGTTGCTACGCGAATTACTCGAGTGGACTTTTCCTCGACAAAGTTGCACCGCGTTAAAATTCTACCCCATGGTTGTTCCTGCTTAAAAGAAATTTTTCCTGGAATTGAACCGATTAATATCCACCATCGTGAATTGTACATCGTCCACGGTTTTTCTCATCAAATATTCCCGGGAAAGTTGAGGAGTAAACGAGGGAAATTCGTAGGCAGCGGACGAGAGCGGTGGGAAAGGCGAATCGAAGGAGCGATTATCAAGGTCGCGAGGTTGATCCAGTGGCTGGGTTAGGAGCAGCGGTGGATGAGGCGAGCCGTTCCATAAGATGGACTCTCGCGTGCTCTGAGAGGGCAGGTATTACTCGCGTGGAACTTCTCCGGGAAAGTTGGCGAGTAAACGAGGGAAATTCGTAGGCAGCGGACGAGAGCGGTAGAAAAGGCGAATCGAAGGAGCGATTAGCAAGGTCGTGAAGTTG